>NC_058160.1:18801510-19047461 GCF_020080835.1 Cotesia glomerata
TTATATTCATAAGATAAATCTTCAACATCCTTAGTGCATTCGTCGATAGGTGTTTCTTGATCAACTAGTGCATTTGCCCACTCTTTATCTTCCACGACTTCCATCGTCCAATCTTTATACGGTTCTTGGAAATGCAAAGAACTTTCTTCGACCATTTCGACTCCGGAGTATTCGTTCATAGCATTGAGTAAAATATTTTCAAAACTTGCTTTGATTTGTATTTCTTCGTCATTTACCGGCGATTCTGGAATGTTCATGACTTGAAATGTTGTTAAGAGTAGTCTTATAACATTTATAGGATTGACTTTCATTTTGCTCTATGTACTAAAATAAAGATTTTCGTACAATTTTGAATTATTCACTTATTAAAAAAAAAAAAAAAAACACGATTATAATATTGAATTATAAAAGATGAAGTACATCGCAGTAACTAAACTAATCTCGAAATGATACATTTATTTATACTATGTTGTTTTTCACATTACTGACTCATATATACTAAAAATATAATTATCTCTTTTTTTGTATGAGATAACGATGAATGATTATTATGATTATAATAAATCATTATAAGCATTTTTCTTTTTTTTTTTTCCAAAGCAGATTCACATTAAATGACATTTGTAATATTTGATGTCCCGATACACAAAATAAAGTTTGGGATGAGAAGTAAACAAGTAAGTAAAATATTAAGATATAATATTATTATTATTTTCTAAATGCTAGAAATGTACGAAAAAATTATTATTGATGAATTCATATCAAAATTAATATAAAAAACGATATTTTCTTGGTGGTCACTGTAGATATGCTTAAGGGATGTTCACCCCCTAAACTTAATTTTTCGGAAAAACCCCGAAAGACGTATTCTCTACTTTTTTTTCCTCTTCCGATTGCCGTTGGTTTTGTTGAAATCCATCGAACAGTTTTTTTTTTATAAAAGTTTTGTGATTTTCAACCCTCATAACTTTTGTTCTATCCATTGTTTTATTATAAAACCAAAAGCATTTTTCATGATTTTCCACCCTGAAAATCATGCAATTGGTCCCATTCGATTATTTAAACTGCAAGTATGCGAAACTTGAAAAACACCCCTTTGGAGGCTAACTTTTGAGGGGTAGTTTCACCCCCTAGAAATGTTTTTCCGCAGATAAAAAAAAATACGTGTCTCTTAGATTTCGACGGAGAATAACATATCTCAGTTTCATCAAAATCGGAGGGGGACACCGGAGAGAGTTTCCTTGTTAGTATCATATATTTGTTAAACACTCTTGATTGTAATTTGCAAATAAAAATATATAAAAGGAATCTTGATGTAAGACTGGATATTTGTATAGAGGCACATATAATAGCTAAGCCTGGGTATATCCATTTACATAACATTAGGCCTGACATAAAAATCCAATTTGTATAGTCCATTATATTTCATAGAGGTTTGAGGTAATTTTAATAATTATTTACAGACATAAATAAATACATTGAATTATTTCTATTATAAAGTTGAATATTCCTATAAAAGCCCACATTTATACCTATGGATATCCTCATGAATTTCATGAGACGGGATAAAAATTAAATATGGATAATCATCAATATTACATAATTCTGAGGCACTCTTAAACGTAATTTATAAATAAAAACATCAAAATTATTTCTATTTTAAAACTGGACTCTCCAATAAAAACTAAATTCTGCTGTAGAATTTCACTATGGATATTCTGCTTGAATCTATTAAATTTTAAAGTATTTTCCAATAGTTACTTACAAATAAAAATCTTTAAAATAACTTTTAGTATGGAGCTGGAAAATCCAATAAAAATGTTGTTTCTTGATGTGTTTTTGTCGCTGCAATTCCTAAGGTATTCCAGTGGATACATTATTTGATTATGTTCGTAACTGCTCATAAAATAACATAGACCAAAATGTCGTGTTATTGGTGTTGGCAGATAAATTATTTATTTCCAGTTTATATGGAATTACTTAAAAATTCTGATATTTTCAGAGTGGCTATTACATGTAGAATACATAATTTTTTCCGATTGAGGAATTGTCATTAAAAATCATTAAAAAAATTTTCTGTTTCGCATTCGGAAATCCACATAGTTTTTTATGTCCATATAGACTTACGAAAAGAACAGATACAAACCTAAGTGTAAGGTGCAGATAAGATCCATACAAATACAAATAACATTATAATCCGATTAATTCCAATAAAGAAACTCCGCTATGATAGACTTACATATAGATTCCAATAGATTCCAAATCTCAATCTATCTGGAAATTTTTTACTCCAGATAGATTACATATAAGCTATTACAGATTCTATTGTTCTGTATGGGACTGTATTGGATGTTTTCAACAGGGGTGGCGCTAAAAGCGGCCTATTACAATATATATACAGTAGGGTGGTCGTTAAAATTTAAATTTTTTCCGACGCCCAAAAAAATCCTTCCTTTTGACGAAAAATTTTGCTTTTCGATTTTAAACAAAAAGAACACGTGCCTCCGGTCAATTGAAGTTCATTTTACGATAAAATGATAGTTTTTTAAAATATTTGTCACAGTTTTTAAATTTGGGCAAAAAATCATCAAAACAGGCTTGTAGGAAATTAAATTTTCTACAAAAGGTTTTTTTCGGTTTTAGATAAAGTTCATATACATCGAGATAATCTTATTAGTTTACTTATAAACTCTATTAAGTCAGTCATTTTTGCACTAAAAACTTTATATTTCCGGAAATATGAAGAATTCTCTCAAAATATCTTGAATTTTAGATATTTTCTTCATATTTTGACATGGGTAAATGATTTTCAATTTAATGATTTTTAACTCGTCAGCACTCACGTTATAAGCATTTTGCTCACACAACAACATCCGACTTATAGAGCGGCGCTGTAGTGCAAGTGAGACACTGAAATTCACGTGAGTTCTGACGGGTTAAAATGAAATCTCTATCGGTAAGTTATCTACAACTAATCTTGTTCATATTTCCATTTGGGAGAGTAGAGCGCCTTTCTGTGAGGTCTAGACTATTAAATTGGTCTAAATCTATAAATTAAGATTAAATAATGCTGTAAAGCGGGAAAGAAGAGGAGTTAAGATAATTATTACGTGAAGCGTTCCATATTCACGTAACAGGATAATTGGGAGGAAGGGATTGAGACAGGAATTGGAAAAGACCTTCTTAACCTAAGTTCATAGAATATGCGAGAAAAAATTCGGATAGCTCGGACTGGGACTCGAACCCAGAACCTTCTGAAGACATGTCAGCTATTCTCCCACGCAAAATCGTGAGGCGTTCCACATTTTTAAAATTAATTTTAAAAATAAGATAATGCTGTGAAGCGGGAAAGAATAGAAGTTACGGTAATTATAACGTTAAGCGTTCCACATTCACGTAACAGGATAGTTGAGAGGAAAGGATTGAGAAAGAATTGGAAAGAACCTTCTTAATAAGAGCTTATAGAATATGCAAGAAAAAATTTGGATAGCTCGGACTGGGATTCGAACCCAGAACCTTCCTAAGACATGTCAGCTACTTTACCATTTGAGTTACCCGGTCTATACCAAATTTCCTTTTTGCTTATTCTATATACATTAAGCCACATCGTCTATCTTACGTTCCACATTTTTAAAATTAAATAATGCTCTGAAGCTGGAAAGAATGGGAGTTACGGTAATTATTACGTAAAGCGTTCCACATTCACGTAACAGGATAATTGGGAGGAAGGTATTGAGATAGGAAATGGAAAAGACCTTCTTACTGTGAGTTTATAGAATATGCAAGAAAAAATTGTTTATGTTTTCAGAAAAATAAAGTTTTTAGTGCTAAAACGACTGACTTAATAGAGTTTATAAGTTACTAATAAGATTATCTCGATGGATATGAACTTCATCTAAAACCGAAAGAAACTCTTTTGTAGAAAATTTAATTTCCTACAAGCCTGTTTTGATGATTTTTTGTCCAAATTCAAATACTGTGACAAATATTTAAAAAACTATGATTTAATCGAAAAAAGAACTTCAATTGACCGGAGGCACGTGTTCTTTTTCTTTAAAATCAAAAAGCAAAACTTTTCCCGTAGTTTGTTATCAAAAGGAAGGATTTTTTTGGGCGTCGGAAAAAATTTAATTTTTAACGACCACCCTAATATCCCGACTAGAAATTTCAGTGAGGCAGTGATTTGGCGCAAGTAAGGCATGCCGAATTCCAAACTTGCAGTAAGTGAGGCATCCAAACCAGGCCGAAGTTTGGGATGTAACGCAGTTGCGAGGCTCAGCCTAACTTGGCTCCCTGATTAGGTTGCAGTTTGGAAACCAAATTCGCAACGAAGAATCCAAATCTAATTCTTTCTTGATTTTTAGCTTTTTTATTATCAAGCGAAAATTAATAATAACTAATGCTTATTTTTTTATCTTCTTTTACTATTTTAAGTATAAATATTAAATTTAGGACTAAATTTTTTAAATATTTCATGAATAAAAAAAAAAACAAATTCTTTGTTGCTTTTATTTAATATTATTTTTATTATTTAATTTTATTTTTTCTGTAATTTTTTTTTTGTTTTTTGGAGCGTTTTTTAATGTGAAGAGGTTTTTTTGATTGGTAGATTTGATAAGTCAAGGGGGAAGGAGATGATGGAGGAGTTAGATACACTAATCACACATAACACTTAACTTTACTTTACACTCGCCTTAATAGTAATTATAATTAGTAATTATTAATTATTAAAAACCGTACATGTCGAATGCAAGACTCGAATACGGTACTCGACGCACGAGGGCCCTATACCATACCGCGACGCTACGCCGATGATGAGCGACCTCTTACTTTACGATACTTATAAGCACAACCAATGTTCGGCTTGCCTAATTTAAAACAAATAAGATTCAAATTGGGCTAGCCTAAGTTTGGAAAGCCAAGTTCGCTTCAAACTAGCAAAACTCAGGTTATCGTTACTTGAAACCAGTTCGGCGTTCCCATGATATATCAGACTTAAGGAATCCATGAAACTTTCCTAGTTACGTTCAAATATAGCAAGCCAAACATTTTGTTCTGCCTACCTTAGTTTTTATGAGGTACAACCTAGGCAAGCCTAAGTTAGGCAAGCCAAACTTGCCCCGAATTGGTTCTTCGGCATATGCCTCACTGAAATTTCTAGTCGGGTACATGAGACACCATGTTAATAAGTACAATACACAAATACTTTCATGAATACACACTTTTATATGTATAGAACTAAAAGGCTTAACCTTGGAAAGACTTAAAGCCAAATATCTTCTCTCACTTTTAGAGTACTTTGGCAAGAAATGCCGAAGTTCGTCAAACGTTTGGAATGCTTAACTTGCAGGAAATTATAAAATCCAAAGGTCTACGGAAGTTCGGTTTGCCAAACTTGAAAGTAATTGGGGCCATCTATGGTAAGCAAAACTTCGGCAAATCTTTGGTTATCGTTACTTTCAGCTAGTCAGGCATTCCAAAGGTTCGCCGAAGTTCGGCTTGCCATAGATGTCCCAAATTACATGCAAATTTGGCATACCAATCTTCGTTTTGCCTAACGTGGATTTAAGAAGGCGCAAATTAGGCTTGCCTAAGTTAGGCAAGCCAAACTTGCCCCTCACTAATTCTTCGGCATTCCTCACTACAATTTCTAGTCAGGATACAGAGTGTCCCAGAAGTAACGGACGCCATTGTACCATCTGATAAACAAAATAATTCTGAGACGAAAAGTCCTTAGTCATTTTTTAATCAGACGCATAGATAATTAATTATTAATTAAAATAACGTCCTTTTATGAGTTAGAGAGAGAGCACTAGTGTCAAGTCAAGTGCGTTCCAACGAAGACGCTTGCACGTGTGAATGTGTAAGTAAATATGTGTGACTACGTTAGCTATAGAAACTAGTTAGTCATATAGTTAGTTGTGTCTTTGTTTGTCACATACTTTACTGGACACTGGTGCTCTCTCTCTCTCTCTCTAACAAATAAAGAGACGTTATTTTTAATTAATAATTAATTATCTATGCGGTTAATTGAAAAATGGCTAAGGACTTTTCGTCTCAGAATTATTTTTTTCATCAGATACTACAATGGCGTCCGTGACTTTTGGGACATCCTGTATATATATATATATATATATTAGGGCGTTTCAAAAAAAAAAAAAATTTTTTTTTTTCTTGGAACCAGGCTCAAAAGTTTCGTTTGGATGCCAAAATAGGTCTCCGAAGATATGAGCCCTTAATATTAATATTAAGGTTGTCCGCCACGCACTTTTCGATTTCCCATAAGAATAACACAGGAAAAAAGTTTTTTTTTCGTTCTGATTTTTGTAACTAATGAACCATCGTTTGCTTTGGAATTTTGATCAAATATTTTTGTAGAGAATTGAACGCTCTACAAAAAAGCTCTGATATCATTTTTCGATTACTCAACTCATTCAAAAGTTATTCAAGGTCAAAGTTAAATTCATTATCAATTTAGCCGTTTTTCTGAATGATTTGGCAAAAATATTGTTTTTAGAAAAAATGTTCCCCAAATATTTTATAAAATACTAATTAGACTTCTGAGGATTGTTAACCAATATTTTTCGCTGTATGATAAAGATGGACGAAGTACTTAAAACAATTTATCAATGACAGTTAGCTCTATAGATATTGGTAATCAGTTATTTTAAAATTGTCATTTCAAAATCGATAATCTGATGGCGCTGAGTGTAAATGTCATCATTTCATTAGATTAATTGATTGTTTTGACATTTCTATTTAATAGACGTCTTGTTTACATAAGTTGTGGAAACTCGTGAGCAATTAGTGAATATTTATAATTTTCAAGTTTAAATTTTCTTTGTGAATTATATGATAACATTGAAAATGAATAAATTGATCAATATTATTGGTGATCCAGTGGAGGATTTTGTTGGACGTAAACTTCCCTTAATAAAAGAGGTTATTGCGGTATTTTTTTATCATAAAAATATTCTCAAAATAAATTATAGAGGAAGTCTTCAAAAAACAATTGATAAACTCGAAAAAAAGTGGCCTGAGGCTGGCATCCCAACGTGTGGGAAAAAATATGTGTTAAAAAAATTTGAAAAAATATTAGAAGACAAAAAATTACAAAAGTCTTCTCAACGAAAACGGTCTGCAATACAGAAAAAAAATGAAGCAATTTTTCATCAAAAATTGGCAAATTTATTCGACATTGCCAAAGTAAATGTCGAAAAATATCTCACTGATGATAAAAAGTTGTTCTTATCAGGTCAGCGATCAAAAAGTAGATTCGGTTTGATTGATAATGTTGTTCAATTGAGCTCAGCGGAAAATACTGAAGATGCTATGGACGTAGAGCCTGTTGGTAAGTTCTAGATCAACTGCTATTTCAATTATTTATGTATTACTGTTGCAATATACTTTCAATAATTATTTTTAGATATAAACGACCCTGACGCTAATGTGGCTCTAGCGAGTCAAAAATCTTCATTATTTCAATCTAACTTATCAGCAACAACATCGAGTCATATATCTACTGATGTATCTGATTTTGAAAGTCAACTTAGCCAACCGAAACAAACTCCAAAATTGAATGTAATGACACCTGAACTCTGTGCTGCACTTGATCGATCACAAGTGACTCACAGGAATGCCATTTTTATTTTATCTGCTGCGTTCAAAAGTGTGGGAATCAATCTGTCAACTCTTAATCTGAGTTACAGTACAATTTATCGAACGCGAATTAAATTTAGGTCAGATATTGCTAAGGATCTGAAATCTAAATTTCACAAAGACGACCGTTATGTAGTGCATTGGGACGGGAAAATTCTCAGTGATATCGCAAGCACGAAAACTGTGGACCGTATTGCAGTTCTTTTATCAGTTTCTGGGGTTGATCAACTTCTCGGAGTTCCAAAAGCTGACGACGGAACTGCTCTTAAACAAGCTTCTGCTGTTATTGACACTTTGAATCAGTGGGAAGTTGCTCCATATGTGAAAGCAATGTGTTTTGATACGCCACCTGTAAATACTGGTATGATTCATTGAATTTTTATAAAGTTTGTATGATTGATTTTATCTTGGTATTTTTTTGTGATTTAGGTATTTACAAAGGAACTTGTGTTTTAATCGAAAAAGAACTTGGCAGAAAATTAGTATGGCTTCCATGTCGCCATCACATAATGGAGATTATTTTGAGAGGAGTTTTTGAAGTTCTTTGGAAGACGACATCGGGTCCTAACGTTCCAATATTTGTTAGATTTAAAAAATTCTGGGACAAAGTTGATCAATCCAATTATAAAAGTGGAATTGAGGATGAAACTGTAGCAAATACTTTAATAGAAAAAAAAGCTGAAATTGTTACTTTCATTAACAACTGCCTTCAGGTACAAATGGTTTATTACTCTTATTGAGACTTTTAAATCTTTAAATTACAATTGATTAATTTTTTTTTTTTTTTTTTTTTTTTAGATGTCACAGCCTCGAGATGATTATCAAGAACTTTTACTCCTATGTTTAGTGTTCCTTGATAGTTCTTATGAAAAATCATTTTCTTTTAAACGACCTGGTGCCATGCACCATGCGCGATGGATGTCTAAGGCTATTTACAGCTTGAAAATATTTTTATTTCGTGATCAGTTTAAACTTTCAGATCAAGAAAAGAAAAGTTTACGCAGAATTTGTATTTTTGTAATTTTATTTTATATCAAAGTATGGTATAATTCAACTTCTGCTATACAAGCACCAAACAATGACTTAGAATTTATGAAGAATTTGATTCATTCTAAAAAAATTAATTCGCCACTGTTACAACGAGCTTGTCAGAAAATGATGGAACACTTGTGGTATTTAAATGAAAAATTGACCACAATCTCATTATTTGACGACAATGTATCTGTTGATGTGAAAAAAAAAATTGTTGCGGCAATTCAAAATCGGGAAAGTTCTACACCAATGCGTCAAAGGTATGAGAGTATGGAGCAAGATCTTGAATCTTTATTGGAAAAAGATTTGAGTGATTTTGTCTCCAAAAATTCGCTAGAACTATTCAAAAAATTCGATTTGCCATGCGATTTTTTGGAGGATGATATTTCAACATGGTGCAGAAATGATTCATATAAGGAATGTTCAGAATATTTCAATACGTTAAAAGTCACTAATGATGTAGCTGAACGAGATGTTGCTTTGATTGAGGAATACAACAATTACCTCACAAAAGATGAGCAACATCTGCAATACTTATTGCAAGTAATTCGCGAACATCGGCAGAGATATCCCAATTACAATAAGACAACTCTTCAGCAAGATCAATTTCATGTAAATGTGTAAAAATCATTTTTAGACAAAAAAAAAATCATATTTATGAGAAGTAATACATTTTTAATTTGTTATAAGTTTTAAGTAATTAATATATAATATTTATTAGTCATGAATATATACATGTTAAATAAATTCACTTGTCTGTTGGTCTGAATTAAGAAAACGCAAAAACACGAATAACTCTTCAGGCCATGAATAAAATTTAACTTATTTTTATGTGCAATCTATTTAAAAATGATTTTTCAATAAAATTACTGCAATCTTTAATGACCAAAGATAATAGTTTTATTTTTTTTAAACTCCAAGACCTTAAAAATAAACTTTCAATTCATTTTAAGACCTTGAAACTAATAAAATTCGGAGGATTATAAAGAAAACGACTAAATTGATAATGAATTTAACTTTGACCTTGAATAACTTTTGAATGAGTTGAGCAATCGAAAAATGATATCAGAGTTTTTTTATAGAGCGTTCAATTTTCTACAAAATATATATATATATATATATATATATATATATATATATATATATATATATATATATATATATTAGGGTGCTTCATTTGAGACGACTATTTTTTTTTCTCACTCCATTGACGAAATATTATTCTTTACATAGAAAAAAAAATTCTCACCAAAGGATAGTTCTTAATTTCAATTTTAAGTACTCGCTGGATGAATTTGAAGTTTTCTCATATAGTTAACGCGTTAAAATCATTTTTTTTTTTTGCTTTAATTATCTATAGCATAGCGACATTTCATGATATTCATTTGACCATGGGCGGAAGTTATAGAAGGATCCTTCCTCTTTAAAAGCTCTGACAGATTATTTTCAATTTATGAGCTATCTCACCGATAAAAAATTGTATATGCGATTTTTGCTCAAAAGTCGTGGTTTTTTTTATTTTTTCTCCTAAACTATTGATCTGACACCAAGATTGCAAAGGACTTTTTTTGTAAAGAATTTAATTTTCTACAAGATAGATTGATAGCTGAACCCTTTCAATGAATTGCCTCTGAGATAAATTTAATTACTTACAAGAAAACAATAAATGACACTATTTTATCGTAATTTTTATACTTTTTAATAAAACAACAGTTGATAAAAAAAATTATAACATTGTATATTTTTAAAATAAACCATTGTGATATCGTTATAATGCCTAAATTTTTTAAATTTTGAATCATCTTACAAATATTCTAATAAATATAGTTGTTACATAGAATATACCCAAAATATATAGTCATACATAACTCCGGCACACAAAAAAAAAAATGGTATGTACTTTCGACCGGACCTACCTATTGAAATGAATATTGACCCACTGAATCCGAATTTCAAGTCCGTTTGACCCGGTCACCCTTCAATTTTGAGCATAATGCAAAAAACCCCAAAAAACTGCAGTCACAGCAATGAAAAAATTCTTGTGGACCCGGATCAAGTGTGATTTTTATGTATCCCAATTTACTGAAACTAAATCTGAACGTTAATTAGCCTGGTGAGCCGACCAAATTTGCAAAAAAAAAAACGAAAAACCCAAAAAAATTGCAATAAATCATGAAAAATTGAAGTTATCGAGATAAAAATTTTTTTCGACTCAGATTGAGTATAATTTTCATGTATTTTGTTCCACTGAATTTGAATCTGAAGTTTTCTTGCCCCGTTAACGTTTTAAAATTAAAAAAAATCTCAAAAAACCAAAAAAATCAGGAAAATTGCAGCTATAAATATGAGAAAAAATCTATAAAACATAATTAAATAATTTCCTTGTATTTTTTCGCGCATAAAATACAAATTAAGAATCTGAAAATATAAAAAATTTTAATATCTATAAAAAATGACGTATATCTAGAATAAAGAGAACGATTTTCTCGAATTTCAAACTGTTCTTCATTGGTATCGAACTCCTTTGTTCTCAAACGATCTACGCAGTAAATTTTTCTTTCGTTTGTTATTATCTCTTGTATTTCATGCGTGAAAAAATACAAGAAAAGTATTTAATCATGTTTTATAGATTGTTTTTTCATATTTGTAACTGCAATTTTCCTGATTTTTTTGGTTTTTTAAGATTTTTTTAATTTTAAAACTTTAACGTGGCACTGGGCTAATAAACGTTCAGATTTAGATTCAGTAAATTGAAATATACAAGAATCATACTTGATCCGGGTCCACAAGAATTTTTTCATCGCTGTGACTGCAGTTTTTTGCAATGTTTTGGGGTTTTTTGCATTATGCTCGAAATTGGAGGGTGACTGGGTCAAACGGACTTGAAACGAAATTCAGATTCAGTGGGTCAATATTCATTTCAATAGGTAGGTCCGGTCGAAAGTACATACCACTTTTTTTTTTTGTATGCCGGAGTTATGTATGACTATATATTTTGAATATATTCTATGTAACAACTATATTTATTAGAATATTTGTAAGATGATTCAAAATTTTAAAAATTTAGGCATTATAACGATATCACAATGGTTTATTATAAAAATATACAATGTTATAATTTTTTTTATCAACTGTTGTTTTATTAAAAAGTATAAAAATTACGATAAAATAGTGTCATTTATTGTTTTCTTGTAAGTAATTAAATTTATCTCAGAGGCAATTCATTGAAAGGGTTCAGCTATCAATCTATCTTGTAGAAAATTAAATTCTTTACAAAAAAAGTCCTTTGCAATCTTGGTGTCAGATCAATAGTTTAGGAGAAAAAATAAAAAAAACCACGACTTTTGAGCAAAAATCGCATATACAATTTTTTATCGGTGAGATAGCTCATAAATTGGAAATAAGCTGTCAAAGCTTTTAAAGAGGAAGAATCCCTCTACAACTTCCGCCCATGGTCAAATGAATATCATGAAATCCCGGGAAAAAATGATCAGGACTGATCAGACCTGTTCATATCTGATCAGGCCTGAAATCCGACCTGATCAGGCCTGTTCATGTATGATCAGGCCTGAAATTAGGCCTGATCAGACCTGTCCGTGCCTGTTCATGTCTGAACCTTTGAATATGCTCAGACCTGATCAGACCTGTCCATGCCTGTTCATGTCTGTTCATGCCTGTTCATGTCTGAAGCATTAAATACGCTCAGACCTGATCAGATCTGATCAGACCTGTCCATGCCTGTTCACGTCCGAACCGTTAAATATGCTCAGATCTGATCAGACCTGTCCATGCCTGTTCATGTCTGTTCATGTCTGGAGTGTTAAATACGCTCAGACCTGATCAAGCCTGTTCATGCCTGCTCATGTCTGTCCATGCCTGTTCATTTCTAAAGCGTTAAATACGCTCAGACCGGATCAGACCTGTCCATGTCTAATCATGTCTGATCTAGCCTAAAATAGATAAGGATTAAAACTCCATATATCAGCTGACAAGAACTGTTCATGCATGATTTGCCCTCTTAAATGATATTTTAAGTCTGGAAGAAAAATTTTATCGAACTATAGACTGCAGTTCTATTTTTAAAATTAATTTGTTCCGTATGACGTATCAGTTTCTATCCCCTTATAAATTTTAAATGTACAACTTTCATCTAAAATTTCGGCTTATATAAGCATGAACTTTTTAATTTTCCATGCCAAAACGATGATTTTTAACGATGAATTTTGACGCAGTGACATAAAATTTTTTACTGTGTTCTATTGAATACGCGAAAAATAAGATTATTCATTAAAAGTTTGAGTTTGATAGCGTGAAAATACCAAAGAATATCAGTTGATATCGATAGGCGATAAGTCCTTTCAAGGTGTCTGTTATTATTTTAAGCTACCGCCTTGGTCCATTGCAGTAGTGTCAAAAGCTGCTAAATTGTAGAACACACAAATAATTTTTCATTTCCTATACGTTTTAATTAAAAAAAACTTCAATTTTAAAAGAAAACAATAAAATTATAATTGCGGAATAAACCTTGAAGAAATTTTTTTTTTACTTTACAGAGAACCATATGTTAATGGATCGAAAAAAATACATAGCCGTCCCAAATAAATCACTCTAATATACACAGTAAAAAATTTTGCGTC
Organism: Cotesia glomerata; assembly: GCF_020080835.1. Classification (NCBI taxonomy): domain Eukaryota; kingdom Metazoa; phylum Arthropoda; class Insecta; order Hymenoptera; family Braconidae; genus Cotesia; species Cotesia glomerata. The sequence goes on from NC_058160.1 coordinate 18,814,839, forward strand.
ATTGTGTTAAAAATTTTTGTGTTAAAAATGTAACACTTATGTGTAAATTTAACATATATTTTGTTTAATTAACACAAAAAAATGTTAAATATTTAACATAAAAATTTTTATCACAAAATTTTTTAACGCAATGACGCGAAATTTTTTACTGTGTATAATTAATTATTAATAATTAATAAATTATGTATAGAACTCCGTTAACTATAAGGATAAGTCATGTATAAAATTTAAATTACTAAAAGTAGTTTGAAAGGTACATTAGAGATAAGATGAGTCATTGGGTCAACAGGTAAAGTATCAGTCTGAAGAGCGCAACGTACATGGTTCGAATCCCCGTCAACACCAATCTTTTTTTTTTTTTTTCATGGCCTGATCGAGTCAGACATGAACAGGTCTGATCAGACATGAACATGCCTGGCCAGGTCTGATCAGACCCGGTCATTTTTCATATCTGATCAGACCTAAAGACTCATGCCTGTTCATATCTGATCAAATCTGATCATTTTTTCCCGGGATGTCACTATGCTATAGATAATTTAAGCAAAAAAAATGATTTTAACGGGTAAATTATATGATAAAACTTCAAATTCATCCAGCGAGTACTTAAAATTGAAATTAAGAACTATTTTTTGGTGAGAATTTTTTTTTCTATGTAAAGAACAATATTTCGTCAATGGAGTGAGAAAAAAAATAGTCGTCTCAAATGAAGCACCCTAATATATATATATATATATATATATATATATATATATATATATATATATATATATATATATATATATATATATATGTATAAATGAATCCCTATTTTCCTTGGTCACACCATCACGCGTGAATGGCTGGACCGATTTCACTAATTCTTTTTTCGATGTGTTTGTTATTGTCAGCAGAAGGTTCTTATGAAAAAAAAAAAATTGAGAAAATTGCGCGGAAAATTAGAAAATTTAAGAAAACTCAACCACTATATAAAATCTATATCTATATATAGTTACTAGCTGACCCAGCCACGCGTTGCTGTGGCTCAGTAATTATAATAGATTGAATCAATTTTTAACTTCCCGCTAAGAAAATCGAAGATTTTCAAAAATCGGGAAGTTATTGGTTTTACCCCATTTTTCAAAATCGAGTTTTCATCAGATCTCAACGTTTTGAGATCCTAGGAAACTACCCTGAATTTTTTCGCGATGATGTCCATGTCCATGTGTGTGTGTGTGTGTGTGTGTGTGTGTGTGTGTGTGTGTGTGTGTGTGTGTGTGTGTGTGTGTGTGTGTGTGTGTGTGTGTGTGTGTGTGTAACCCTTTTATGACTTTTGAACGGCTTGACCGATTTCATCGCGGTTGGCGCCATTCGAAGGGCTTGATCAAAAAGATTTTGAATACACTTTGGACCGATTCAGATCGGTAGATTTTGAGAAATCTAAAAAAAAACTACAAAAAAAAATTTTCAAATGTAGATTTTTTGGAATAACTTACAAATGGCTTTATCGATCGATTCCAAAAATCAGCTCTTAACATAAAAAAAACACGTCGATTGCCGCCAGTCCGGTCAAAATCGGTTGACGAAAGAAAACCGAAAAAAGTATTTTTTCAGAATCACTCCGAAATTCCTCGTTCGATCAATTCATACTTAAAAAGCCTCTATGAGGCTTTAAAAACTGCGTTGAATGCTGCCAATCGCGTTAAAATCGGTTCATTCATTCGAAAGTTATTGTGGTTTGAAAGTTCGAAAAATTTTGTTTTATTAACTGCTATTAGAGTTTTGAGCTTGGAGAGCCCAAAATGACACAAAACATATTTTTTAGCTCGAAAGGCTCAAAAACGGAATGTATAATTTTGAGCGCTTAAGTACAAAATGAACGGGAAGTTGCAGGAATGGCCTTCAGGGTCAACCGTCATCCTAATATTTTTCTTATTCTTCTAATACAATCAAATTAATATTTTCTAAAAAAATTAAAAATAGATTCATTCATATAGGATTGAAAATAAAACGTTCTGTCAAAATTTGAAAGTAATGGGTAAAGTATCGAAATGTTGAAATAAAGGTTGTTCGGACGCTAATGCACTTCTAAAGATCAAAAGCTTATTTTTTTATATGTTATAAATTGCTATCTCATATGTCTAAATTAATTTTTTGGAATAGATCTGGCGAAGGGTTATCATTTAATAAATTATTAAAAAATTGAAATTTAACATGTAATTTCTGTCTTTCGCTAACACGAAAAGATTTCATGGTTTTTCTACACGTGAGCAGGCAACATATAGCTATCTATGTGAAAAAAATGTGTTTTCCAAATCAAAACCGCAAATAGACAGTGTTTGGTCTTGAAATTTAAGCTATCTACCGGATATCCGTGGAACTTAGATGCCAAACCGCCGTCTATTAGGACTTTATAGAATTAACCAATAAATACACATCAAAGTCGTATAGTAAACATTTAATTTGCAATAACAGTTATTGAGATTAATTATTGAGATAAAAACTACCCTATCTTTCAAGTTGGATCAAATTGCACACGGTGTGCAAATTTAATTTAAAATCGGTTAAGTAGTTTAGGAGTCTATCGCGGACAAACAACGTGACACGTGATTTATATATATTAAGATAAAAATGAATTACTGCGCGTTAGTATCGCCAAAACTCAAATATGGTTTGACCGATTTTGATAATTTTTTTTTGTTTTGTACGTTATGGTTCAAAGATGGTTTATAAAAAAAAAAAAAAAAAACATTAAAAAAAAAATCATAATTATTAAAAAGTCAAAAAATTAAAAATTAAAGTGCAGCCAACATGTTATCGAGAGGTTCTGGGTTTAAATCCCAATTCAAGCTATCCGAATTTTTTTCTCACACCTATATATCTATATTTATAAAAATAAATTGCTGTGTGTTAGTCTCGCTAAAACTCAAAAACGGCTGGACCGATTTTCAAAATTTTTTTTTGTTTTGTTCGCTATAGTTTAGGGATGGTTTAGAAAAATAAAAATTTTTGAAAAACCCTAAAGTTCAGCTAAAAAAATAAAAAATTGTTAATTTTGAATCGGAATCGCTATTGTTATGCTTGAGCCTCAAGGTTACAAGAGTGTACCAAAATTGTTCAATATGTAGGAAGATACGTACAAGTATACTGCAGAATTATACTATCTTCTTCTTCTATATATATAAAAATGAATTGCTGTGCGTTAGTCTGGCTATAACTCAAAATCTTCTGTATATATGAACAAAAAAAATTTCATAAATTCAGTGTTCATTTTTTGGGATCTTAATTTTCAGGCGATAATGAGAAGCGAGTTTCATTTAATTACTTGACAAAATTCTAACCGCACTTCATACAGCCAGTATTTATTCTTTATCGAAGTAGACTAGAGTTTAAAGATTGATAATTGCTGATCAAAAGGTGTAATAAAATATATTGTAGGTGATACGAAGTTCACCGGGTCAGCTAGTAATTTATAATTGGACTATTGCTGTATCGAAATGTTAAAAAATCACCCTCTAAAAAATAAGGAGTTAGATCAATTGCTAATTAGGCCGTCGATATATGGGTCATTCCATGTCAAATCGACCAATAGTTAGAATCGACCCCTTCCGATTTAGATGAAATTTGGTCACAAGTTTGCTTTTATCATGAAACAAATTCTGCCAGACATGTACGAACTTTTAAACGAACGATATTTTCTGACTCAGTTTGTCGAGCTGAATCAGGAAATGGCGAAATTTTTTAAAAGTTGCGCCATGAGGACGAATGCAATAGTTAGATTTTTATAAAATCTACTGAAAATCAACTTGATTCCAGAGAAAAATAAACTTCAATCAAGAGAAAAATTTTTGATAAAAAAAATTATTTTGAAAAGTTTCATCGTCTTGATTTAAGTAGACAAGTTATTGAATTGAGAAATTTTTTTACTCCTTATACATGAATTAGTGAAAATTCACTGGAATAAGTGAATATTCACTTATTCCAGTAAATTTTCACTAATTCATGTTTAGAGAGTACGTTTAAGTAAATTTTACTTAACAAGAATTTTTATCTTGAATAAAGTTTATTTTTAACTTTCCGCTAAGAAAATCGAAGATTTTCGAAAAATCGGGAAGTTACTGGTTTTACCTCGTTTTGCAAAAATCGAGGTTTCAACAGATCTCGACGTTTTGAAGCCCTAAGAAGCTTTCCTCACTATTTTTACGATTATGTCCGTACGTCTGTGTGTGTGTGTGTGTGTGTGTGTTTTTTTTTTTTTTTTTTTTGTTTATCTTAGGGGGGGGGGAATCCTTCTTACGTATTCCAGGCATAGCTGTTCGGCCTAGATATGTGGCGACTCGACGCAGCGTCATACTAAAACTCGACGCTAACGCCCCTACCCACTAAACCCTAAACCCCTTTTCTTCTTTCCTCTAATCCCTCATGGAAACCGCCGTCAGGCATTACTTCGTGAGGGGAGGATCTAGCTACTGCTATTCCTTTTGGTGGCTAAGGTGTTATTTTTCCTTCCTTCTAGTTTCTGTCATTTGCCCTTTTTCTTTCAATGGAATGCAACTCTGTAAGCACTTCGGTGGTAAACGTCGTTGTGGCGTTCCAGGCAGCTTCGGATGACAGCATTTCTTCTACTATTAACTCTGGTGTGATTTTCTTGTTCAGGATCTTCTCTAACTCATCACGCTGTGGGTTAAAACGAGGGCACTCAAAGAAAACGTGCTCCGCATTTTCAGCAACTCTTGGGCAAGACGGACACTCTGGGGAATTATCGTGCTTAAAACGATAAAGGTACTCCCGGAAACAGCCGTGTCCTGACAACATCTGAGTCAGATAGTAGTTGGCCTCGCCGTGATTCCGGTTAAGCCAAACGTCAATCCTTGGTATGAGACGGTGTGTCCATCTCCCTGTTGTCGCGGCGTCCCACTGCGATTGCCATCGTGCGATGCTGTTCTGCCGTTCTTTAGCTCTGAGTTCCTCGGCACTTTGTGCGGTTGTCCTCTTTCGTTGGTAAAGGTTACGTCTTTCCTCAGCTAGGACTCTGAGCGGCAAAATTCCGGAAATGACACACACTGCTTCCTCTGATATTGTTCGAAAGGCGCTGGCTACTCTTAGCGTGCTCAGTCGGTAAACTGGACATGCTTTCCTCCATGATTCTTGGATCTCAATTGCGTCGGCCCAAATGGATATACCATATGTGAGGACCGATGTAACTACTGATGATAGCAATGACCTCCTTGTCTGCTTCGGGCCACCGATGTTGGGCATCAATCGTACTAGGTTGGCTACTACTGCTGATGCTTTGGTGGTCACGTGTTCAACTTGTTGTTTAAAGTTAAGTTGGGCATCGAACATCACTCCCAGATATCGAATGAATGGTTGGGATGTGATTTCTTGGTCTCCGACGTTTAGATTGATCGTTTCCACCACTTTTCTGCTAGTGATAAGTACAGCCTCGGTCTTCTGTTTAGCCAGTTGTAAATTTACTGTGTCCATCCACTGTTTAATTCGCTCAAAGGTGATAGCGAACATATGTTTTATCTCATCAAGATGCTTGGCGACTATTACTACGGCTACGTCGTCCGCGTACGCTACCAGTTTGACGTTTCTTGGTAGTTTCAGTCTCAGCAATCCGTTGTACATGACATTCCAGAGAAGTGGACCGAGAACAGAACCCTGCGGTACACCTCCAATAACATCATACTCCTTTGGACCATTCTTCGTGTCATATCTCAGGACTCTATCTGTGAATGTGTGTGTGTGTGTGTGTGTGTGTGTGTGTGTGTGTGTGTGTGTGTGTGGGTGGGTGGGTGGGTGGGTGTGTGTAAATCTCTCATAACTTTTGAAAGGATCATCTAATTCGATCTAAATAAGCGGCGTTCCAGAGAGTTTCTTTGCCCTTAGAATTCTGATACTAGTTTACAGAATTTGAGTCGATGAATTTTGAGAAATCTCAAAAATAAAATTTCTAAAAATTCGTTTTTTCGAAATATCTTTTAAACGGCTAAACCGATCAATTCCAAAAACTAATCAGCACTTAACCTTGAAAAAACGCGTTTATCGCCACCGGCCCGGTTAAAATCGGTTGATTCGTTCGTGAGATATCGTTGTCGAAAAAAATTAAAAAAAATGTTTTTTTTTTAGAATTTCTATGAAATATTCAGTTTGACCAGTTTGCGCTTTAAGATTCTTTAAAAAGCTCAAAAACTGCGTTGAATGCCGTAAGCTGCGAGAAAATCGGTTGATTCATTCAAAAGTTATTGCGGTTTGAAAATTCAAAAAATCGCGCTCTATGAATCTTCTATCAGACTTTTGAGCTCAAAAGCATAGAAAAGCTATTTATTTGAGCTCGGAGAGCTCAAAATAACACAAAAACTATATTTTTGAGCTCAAAGAGCTCAAAAAATAAGTAAAATGTTGTGCACTTAGATACGGAGGTAGCGGGAAGTTACAGGGATAGTCTTTAGGGTCAACCGTTTTCTTAATTTTTTTTAATTTGATATCTTTTGAATCCATTATAAAAAAAAATTAGGAAAACGGTTAACCCTAAAGGCCATCCCTGCAACTTCCCGCTAACTCCATACCTAAACGCTCAACATTTCACTTATTTTGTTTTTGAGCTCTTCGAGCTCAAAGAGATAGCTTCTTTATGCATTTGAGCTCTTCGAGTTCAAAAGTCTGATAGAAGTTTGATAAAACACTATTTTTTAAATTTTCAAACCGCAATAACTTTTGAATGAATGAACCGATTTTTACGCGGTTGGTGGCATTCGACGCATTTTTTGAAACCTCATAACGGATTTTTAAGTTTAAATCGATCGAATGAGAAATTTCAAAGTAATTCCAAAAAAACACTTTTTTTGAAATTTTTCGTTTTCGATAGCTCTCGAACGAATCAACCGATTTTGACGGGACTGGTGGCAATCAACGTGGTTTTTCAAACTTAAGAGCGGAATAGTTTTTGGAATTGATCGGTGCAACCGTTTATAAGTTATTCCAAAAAAACGATTTTTTGAAAATTTTATTTTTGAGATTTCTCAAAATCTAGCTAACCGAATCGATTCAAATTTTTACAAAATTAAATGGCAATGATACTCTTTGGATCGCTACCTATTTCAATCCGATCGGTGAAGCCATTTAAAAGTTATAAGAAGTTTACATACATACACACACACACACACACACACACACACACACACACACATACATACATACATACATACAGCCGCATGGACACCATCGCGGGAATAGTCAGGAAAGCTTCCGGTGACCTTAAAACGTCGAGATCTGATGAAAACTCATTTTTTGCAAAACGGGGTGAAACCAATAACTTCCCGAATTTTGAAAATCTTCGATTTTCTTAGCGGGAAGTTAAAAATTAGGAAAACGGTTGACCCTGAAGGCCATCCCTGCAACTTCCTGCCAACTCTATACTTAAACGCTTGAAATTGCACTTATAACGTTTTTGAGCTCTTCGAGCTCATAAATACGTGTGTGTTATTTTGAGCTCTCCGAGCTCAAAAATTATCTTTTGTATGGTTCTTCGAGCTCAAAAATTTGATAGAAGTTTGATAAAACACTATTTTTTGAATTTTCAAATTGTAATAACTTTTGAATGAATCAACCGATTTTCACGCGGTTGGTGGCATTCGACGCAGTTTCTTAAGCTTCATGAAGAATCTTTAAGTTTAAATTGATATAACGAAAAATTTCGGAGTAATTCCAAAAAAACACTTTTTTCGGTTTTTTTTTCTTCAAGCTATCTCTCGAACGAATCAACCGATTTTGACCGGATTAGTGGTGATCGACGTGGTTTTTCAAGTTCAAGGGCGGATTAGTTTTTGGAGTTGATGGATGTAGCCGTTTAAAAGTTATTCCAAAAAAACCACTTTAAAAAAAAATTTTTTCCGATTTTTTTTTAGATTTTTCAAAATTTCTTAAAATCTATCGGTCCGAATCGATTCAAATTCATAGGAAATCTAAGTTTGAGGGAACTCTTTAGAACGCCGTTTGGTAGATTCCGATCGGTTCAATCGTTCAAAAGTTATAACCGATTCACATACTTACACTGAGAAAACGGTTTGTTTGACTCAAATACACAGATTTATTTGAAATGAATCAAAAATATTTATCTAATGTTAACAAATTTCTCTTATTTAAATATATATTACTTTGAATCGAATACTACTTCGTTTTGGTTTATTTAATTGAATCGACTCATTTATTTTATTCAAATAAAGATAACTATTAACTATTAACAAATCTCGTTTCAAGTAAATTACGCTTGGTGTCGCTATTTTTGAATGTAAGAGTATTGTTTACATTTGACTTTTTTGTGACCAGCCACTATTTCTTTTATATTTATTTTATCATAATATTAATTTACCTATTGATCTTAAAGAAATTTTATTTTTTTCGGTTGTGAATTACTATTTTTTTTTTTCACTAAATTTTTTTTTTTATATTTCATGCTGTTATTAGAACGAAAAAAAAAATTTCTTAACCTAAAATCCGTGTCGTTTAGTAATAATTTTTTTACAGAAAATTTTCAAATGTGTTATTGAATATAGAATTTGTATATTTTATAACAATATTAGTTTATTTTCGTGAAAAAATATATATATTACTTATAATACTAATAAAAATACTATGATTACTATGATACTGAAGTTAGCCGTCAGCTGTCAATTTTAAAAATTTTAATAACAAATCAATTACAACAAAAAAATGCTTCTAAAAAATTTACACATGATTTTAAAAAATTCTAAAAATTTTTAGATGTCGGCTAACTTTATTGTCATTGTTAATTTCAGTATAAGTAATAATTCCAAAAGAAGTGCCCATTTTACCCCAAACGTTCGATATGTCCACTTTTACAACTTTATAACCTAAAACTAAAAATCATTGCTTTGAGTATACTCAAACATACCATTTATTTATAGTTAACAAATCTGATTTGGTTGAAATATACGATTGTTAGCACCAAAGAAATATTTGTTAACTATAAACAAATCTGGATTTCATTCAAATATACTACAACTTTGTCTCAAATAAATATTTCTGGTGATATTTAAATAAGAGATTTATTTAAAGTTAATGAGCTTCATTTCATTTAAATGAATTGTTTTCTCAGTGTACACACACACACACACACACACACACACACACACATACACACACACACACACACACACACACACACACACACACACATACATACATAGTGACAACCTCGCGGGGATAGTCAGGGAAGCTTCCTGTGACCTTTAAACGTCGAGATCTGATGAAAACTCGATTTTTGTAAAACGGGGTGAAAACAATAACTTCCCGAATTTTGAAAATCTTCGATTTTCTTAGCGGGAAGTTAAAAATCTCAAAATTTACCTGAAAGAGTTATTTGATGAATACGTTAAAGGCGATAACACGCCGTTTGATTGGACCTGCTAAACTTGTACCTCATGATAATTTTTAGCGATTTTATATAGAGATTAACAATTATAGAAAAATGGTATTTTGGTGTTTTTTTCATAAAATAACTTTTTAATAGCAAAATTAAACAAATTTCTGTTAACCTCATTTCCTAATTTTCTTCTTTACAACAAATTATACTCTTTTGATGCTAGTTTGAAACTGAGTAGATAAAGAACTTCGAATTCTAGTATTTAGAAATCTACTTCCATATCGCATGTCGAATGGCCTTTTTATTTATTTGAGTGGTTTTTCAACCACACTAATTGCGAATCTTGATTATCTTGTTTTATTGTCAATGTTAGTTATACAAATTGTGAATTATAGTTCACCTTGTACTTGCGGAACATTTGAATAGTATAGAAAAAAATTTTTTTAATCATTTTGAGCACACAATTTTATTATTTACAGAAAATTTTCAGACCCTACAACAAACAAGTGGAAGTTCAACGGTGAGCACGACAGGTTATTCTCACAGTCTCCCAGGATCATCTCCAATTCAAGTTAACTATGCAGTAGGAATTACAAAGCCTATTGCAAGACCAACAGCATATCACCCTCATCATCCAACACATCCAAGCCACCCAACTGGGCCGACGCAACATCACTTTACAGCTCATGCACATCACACCCTTCAATTATTGGCTTGTCGGGGACCTTATCTCACTAGTAAGCATTCGTTTCAATAAGCATTTAAATGTTTGTCTGATAGAACTAATCTGCTCTCGTAGAAATAATTTAATATACATCGATTAAATAAAATACCTATACGTGTTAACTAGTTTGAGGTAATTTTACGATGAGTTGTTATGAATAAAATAATAGTAAAGTCTAATCGATTGAGGCATAGCAAACCTCTTGCTTATACAAAACGGATCATGTGATTAAATATACTTTTACTTTAATATGATGTAAAGATGAGTGCAACAAGTCCTTGCGTGAGAATATTGTTTGCTTGGATAATGTTCTTATACTTAATTTGATTAAGAAATAACTTACTTCTAGAAGTAAATTATTTTTAATTGATGTTACTTTAATTAACTTCAACTAATTTGAGAACACGGAAAAAAATAAATAGTACATGCAACATGATGCAGTCTTGGTAATTAAACATGATGAAATCATGTTGCACCAACATGATTTGTCATGTTTCGGCTTCATGACAATCATGTTGTCTGCTTCAGAAAAATTATTAATTATCAAGCAACTAGATTTTTTCGGATTTATAATATTGTTGATGAAAATTAGAGTAAATTATCAAATTAAATCATTTGTAATGATATTTTTGCTTAAGGTGTTAAGGGTAGTCAGGATTTTCAAAAAATCGATTTTTTTTTGCATTTTCTTTAAGTGTAATATCTTAAAAATATTGTCTGATAGTTTGAAGTGAATCCGAAAAATACTTTTCGAGTTATTCGACAAATAACAAAGGACGTTCAGGCACTCCAGAACGCTCGAGAGCAGGTAATGTAAAACTTTAAATGCGTTTTTCTCAAAACTATGTTTTTTAAACTAGTGACCACTGTAACTCGAAAACCACTCAGTAGATTTCAATGAAACTCATACAGTTTTTGGAAAACATAAAAATCTCGAGTCTGATCAAAGGATTTTTTTTTTCTTCAAAAATTTTGATTTTTTATAAACAATTAACTGTTGGTTTTTTCCCTAAAATCTAGAGCAAAATTTCTTGAGGCCGCCATTTTGTTAGTGTTAAAAAAAAAAAGCATTGATCAGACACTAGATTATCTATTAATGAAACTATTTTTTCTTGCCCGATTGATTTTATATGAATCTTAAAGGATTTATGATGGTCACCGAAAGGACCTTTTTTTGAATTGGGTCAACACAAACAGCCATAACTTTTGAAATAATTAATTTTTTAACTTCCCGTTAAGAAAATCGAAGATTTTAAAAAATCGGGAAGTTATTGGTTTTACCCCGTTTTGCAAAAATCGAGATTTCATCAGATCTGTATGTATGTATGTAAGAATGTGTGTGTGTGTGTGTGTGTGTTTTTTTTTTTTTTTTTTTTTTGTAAAGAGGTACGAAAAAAGATCTTCAAAAGACACCGGTATCGTTAACTCTGCCGCCCATCTTCCGGCAGATATCGATAGTCGGTAGTGTGGAGATTTTTACCCACTAAAAAAAAACATTCCTCTTCCCCTCTCCCCTAGATGGTACGGGGAGGACTGGATTGGAACCGCGTTAGCATTACTTCAATCCAGTCGTGCTGCGTCTCACGACGCCTACTCCTGGCTACTGGTCCCTTTCTGCGATTTTGTCTTTCAGGAGGTGCTGTGCATAAACTGCAACAGCTGACCAGTTTTCCTCTTGTTTGATCATATAGGTCACCAGGCTTGAGGGGGAGAGCCTGGTGCCTATGATCTCTTCGGTGCTTCTTCTGTAGTCTTTCCATCGAGCACACTCGAAGAATGTGTGTTCGGCGTCGTCGATTTTATCCGGGCAGTATTTTCACGTTGGTGTGCTGTGCATACCCATCTTGAAAAGATAGGCATTGAACTGCCCATGTCCCGTCAATAGCTGGGTCAGGAAGAAGTCCGTATCCGCGTGCTTCCGAGAGAGCCAGACGTTGATGTTTGGGATCAGGCGCGCCGTCCATCTGCCCGTCTCTCCCGATGTCCATCGGTCCTGCCACTCTTGCTGCGTTTCCGCCTTTATCCTCGTTCTTGCGTCCTTCATGTTATCATCACTGTCTTTAGCGTCATAGAGTTTTGCTCTTTCGAACGCTAATAGGTCGATGGGCGCGGCTCCTGCAATGACCAATACAGCCGCTTCGGAAACTGTGCGGTAGGCGCAGGCAACCCTGAGAGCGCCTCGCCGCTGTACTGCTGCGATCTTTCGCCGGTAGGTCTTCTGCATTAATATGTCTGCCCATATCTCCGCTCCATAAAGCAGTACCGAGTGGACTGCTTCTAGAAGAACTCTTCTCTTTTTTGTTCTTGGTCCCATGGTGTTGGTCATAATTCGTGCTAGGCTAGACACAGTCTTGCTGGCTTTCTTGCATGCACTGTCGAGGTGTTCACGGAAAGATAGTTTCTCGTCTATCATTACCCCTAGATACCGCAGGGCCCTTGTTGACGTCAGCGTTGTTTCTCCCATGTCCATAGCGAATGGTTTTGGAAACCATTTTTGACGGGTCAAAACGACCATCTCGGTTTTCTGTTTGGCGAGTTTCAGGTGATGCTTATCGAGCCAAGTCTCGACGGTGTCGATGGTTTCCCGAACTAGCAGTTCGGCCTCTTCCACGCTGTCCGCCACTATAGTAGCTGCAACGTCGTCTGCAAAGCCTGTTAGCTCTACTTGCTCTGGCAACGGGATTTCAAGAAGCTCGTCGTAGTCTGCGTTCCATAGATCAGGCCCCATTATTGAGCCTTGCGGCACGCCAGCCGTTATGGCGTATTCTTGTGGGCCTTCAGTAGTTTCCACTATTAGCTTTCTATCGTCAAGGTAGTTGTCGACTAGTGCCAGATTTTCTGGCTCCACGTCAAACTTGTGCTCCAGAGCGTCTAAAATGTCTCCCCAATTTGCGCTGTTAAATGCGTTTTTGACATCTAGCGTGAGGAGGAGACATACTTTACGAGCTTTGAGGCTACCAGACCATGCTTGTGTTGCTGTCTTTATGACTTTCTTGATCGCTCCGACTGTCGAATGACCTTTCCGGAAGCCATGCTGGTTGGTGGCAAAACCTCCAGCACGGTCGATGTCGTCGCGAAGTCTCCCTTGTATGAGCTTCTCGAGCAATTTTCCAGCAATGTCTAGCATACAGAGTGGTCTAAACGACGAAGGTGTTATGGGGGTTCCCTTACCTTTGTCTAAGAGAACCAATCTCTGCTGTTTTCAGACCGCGGAAAAGGTGCCAGTTGCCAAGCATGCGTTGTAGGTGTTCAGGAGTAAGTCTGGGTATTCCAGGGCTATAATCTTGATCACCGATGCCGGGATGCCATCAGGTCCAGGTGCCTTTCCTGTTTTGAGTGACTTGGCCGCGTCTTGTAGTTCCTTAGTTGTGAAGGGCGTTACTTCGTTGTTTTTAGTGTAGTGTTTCTTCTCCCGCGGCGGGTGTTTGGGGAAAAGCTCCGCTACGATGCTATCCATTAAGGCTGGAGGCTTCGGCGCCTCTGGTGAAGCCTTTCCAAGTCGTTTGGCGACAATTTGGTAGGCTTTACCCCAGATGTCATTGTCGAGATCGTTGCAGATCTCTTTCCACAACTTTGCTTTACTTGCTTTGATGGCTCGATTTAGCATCTTTTTGGCCTGCTTGTACTCTTTTGAATACAATTCCTGGCTTGGGAAGCGTTTGGCGGCTCTCGTTGCGCGGCGACGTAGTTGATGGCACATTTTGCGAAGTTCCGCTATGTCTGTTGACCACCAGTACGCCGGCCTGCGAAAACTCCGGTTTTTCAACCGCGGCATAGAGGCGTTACATGCGGCGGAAATCTCCTTCATCGTATTTAGTACTGTCCTTTCTGTCTCGCTGCAAGTATCCGGAGTCGGGTTGTTCTGAAGGGTAGACTAGCTCCGTGCAAGTGAAGCTCGCAGTGCCTCTGGATCAAGCTTCCTGACATTCCACTTTCGCTTAGAAAGGTCGTGTTGTGGTACCGGAGCAGATGCCAATCCAACGTTAAATGTCACGAACTGGTGATCACTGCCACTGTATTTTTCGGATACTGTCCAGTTTTCAATCATGTTGGCAATTTTTGGAGTCGCCAACGAAATGTCGAGGATGGACTCTTGGTACCCCGGTCTTCTGAAAGTCGTGGTGCTCCCAGTATTTAGCACTATGAGGTCGAGTCTAGCCACGACGTCAGCGACCTCGTTGCCTCTGGTGTCGGAGAAATCAGCGCCCCATTCAACCGATTTAGCATTGAAATCACCAGCTACGATAACTTCGCCGTCGAACTTGGTGATCACATCCTCTATATTTGCCAGTTTCTGTCGGAACACACTAATCCCTTCGTTAGGTGAGAGATAGACGCTGATGAAGTAGGTTATAGGGGTTTGAATCCAGACAAAACCTGCTCCACTTCCGCTGTTGATGGTGGTAACGTTCTTTGTATTTGCAATCCAGATTGCCGCCGTGCCAGTTTTGTCTGCGAACCATGCTCTATCTTGGAGGTTTAGATATTGCTCACAGATGAAGCAAACGTCGATCCTCTCTTCAAAGACTCGCTGGCGAAGTAAATTTTGCGCCAACGCACATCTATTCAGGTTTCCTTGAAGTATGCGTATCATTTCTGCCCTTTTGTAGCTTCGGCAAGTGCGGTGCGGAATACCTTACAAGCCCCGGAGCCTGGAATATGACATAAGCTATCTGGAGCTTCTTGTTCCTCTGTACAGAGGAAGCACTTTGGCTGTTCAACGCAGTCTGCAGCTTTGTGGTTTCCTCCTCCGCATTTAAAGCAGCACTTGCTTCTGTCAGGCCCCTTGCAGGAGTTCGTCGCGTGCCCGTATCCGAGACATCTGATGCAGCGTGTTACTTTTACAACTGGTCGAATGCGGCAGTTGACCCATCCGATCATTATACGAGCCTTGTCAAGGATTTTGAACGCGCTAGCCTCGTCTATCTCGCAGAAGGCTGCCCGGTTGCCCCGTCGAGTAGGCTTTGTCAAATTTACCCGTTTGATCTCCAGGCTGTCGGTGAAGTCACGTTTGAGTGCTTCGCGGACGTCGTTCTCAGTAGTGATGGCATCCAAGTCCAGGATCTCGATCGTTGCTTTTGGTGTAAGCGTTCTGACTGTACCGATGTTAGCAGTTGCTGTTTTTATCGCAGCCGTGAAAGCGGTAGTGTCTTCAGTCTTGCGACCTATTTCTAGAAGAACGCCCCCTCGCTTCGTTTGTTTGATAGACTTTATGTCTACTCCAGTCTCTGTCGGATTAACCTTGGCTTTGATTTCCTTGAGGAGATCGGCGTATGTTCGCCCTTCAGCTGGTTGGACAAGCACAGCTTTAGTTTTTATCTTCTTCCTCCTCGGTTTCTTGGAGCCAACATTGCTTGGCTGGTTTTGGGCTGTAGCAGATTGAGCCACTGGCTCCTGTTCTTCCTTTTTCTTGTTTTTCCGAGTCACTTTGGTCCAGGTATCACCCCGGGCTGTCTTCTTATGTGCTGGCTTATCGATTTCCGAGGAAGGGCTGGGCGTGGATAGCGGCCTCTTCTTGTTTTTCTCTTCTCTATGCTGTGTTTTCTCAGGAGTGACCGAAAACGTTTGGGATTTTTTGTTCAGATCCGGAGATGTTTGCGTGGTTCTCACCGTCTTCGTTGCTGGTTTGTTGGCCAACTTATATGCCGTGGCAATGGACGCTACTATTTTTCTGAGTTCATGGTGGAGATTTCGTTTATCCTTTATGAACTCAGCTAATTCTTCGATCTTGCTACCGAGCCGTTCCATTGGCGATTATTGACCGGTGACAGTCGGTAGAGAGTTTATCCTTCCTCGGCATGTGTGAGTGTTGACGGGAGCAACAGGTCTTCCACCTATTGGAGGAAAGTTTGTTTGCTGTGCGTCTACTTCCATCAGAGCTGTTTCTTTACTCCCTGTAGCATTGCTAGCATTGCTAGACAGCAGAGCCATGGGGTCTACTCCACTGTTCAAACGGTCGCTTGATAACGACGAGTTCAGGCCCGTTTGTACGCCTTCCCTCGCCGGCACTGAGGTATCCCTCCTCTGCACCGTAGACGATGTTTGAAATTGTTCTGACATTTCCATACCATCTTTTGCTAGGTTTTGGTCCACCCCGAGTATTCTCTTTCCTCGGTACCCGACGCATCTGACGTGCAGATATGCCGGGCACTCCCCTATCCGCCACCTGGGGAGGCGCCCGATGCGGGACCCAGCAAGCCCGACACGAGGTGTGTGTGTGTGTGTGTGTGTGTGTGTGTGTGTGTGTGTGTGTGTGTGTGTGTGTGTGTGTGTGTGTGTGTGTGTGTGAGTGTGAGTGAGTGAGTGAGTGTGTATTAGGGTGGTCGCTGAAAATTAAATTTTTTGCGGCGCCCCCTAAAAAGCTTCTTTTTGATGAGAAAACACTGGGATGAATTTTTTTTTTTTTTTAATTAAAAACAACACGTGCCTCTACACGATCTAAGTTAATTTTAGGGTATAATCATCTTTTTGGAGAATTTTTCAGAAAAAATACAATTTTATTGGAAATTATAGAAAAAAAAATTATAGAACTCAAATCAATAAAAATAACAATATTTGATTAAAATAACAATAAACAAAAATCCAAATTCAAAAATTTTCCCAGTTGATTTTGGTCTATTAAGGGGACCGGGTGGTCTAGCGGTCTAAAATTAAAGCTATTTTAAAAATTTTATTTCTATATGAAGGTAATGACTAATCCTTTCAAATTTTTTTTACACTTATTCTATTACTTATTAACTACACAAAAATGAAAATTAAGACAAAAAAAAATTTTTTTTCAATTAGAAAAATGGCGCTGAAGTTCTCCTCTCCAAAAAAAAAATGGACCTGACTGGCGGGGGTCGATTGATCTTTCCCTCTGATCTGAAATTAAAAAAAATTACGGATTTTAAATTAGTGGAAGTATAGTTATCGCATGAACTAAAATAAAAAAAAAATATTTGAAAAAATGGCACGTAGTTAAAAGTACAAATCTGAAACTCGTTTTCAGAAAATACTTTTAACTACGCGCCATTTTTTCAAATATTTTTTTTTTTCATTCTAGTTCCTGCGATAACTATACTTATACTAATTTAAAATCCGTCATTTTCTTTAATTTCAGATCAAAGGTAAAGATCAATCAACCCCCGCCAGTCAGATCCATTTTTTTTGGAGAGGCAAACTTCAGCGCCATTTTTTTAATTTAAAAAAAAATTTTTTTTTGTCTTAATTTTCATTTTTGTATAGTTGATAAGGAATAGAATAAGTTTAAAAAAAATTTGAAAGGATTAGTCATTACCTTCATATAGAAATAAAATTTTTAAAATAGCTTTAATTTTAGACCGCTAGACCACCCGGTCCCCTTAATAGACCAAAATCAACTGGGAAAATTTTTGAATTTGGATTTTTGTTTATTGTTATTTTGATTGATTTGAGTTCTATAATTGAAGTGAAACTTCTTTAGAATCGTTGTGATTTCAAACTCGATGAAACGAAAAAATAAGTCCATAGAGAAACAAACACATAAATTTATAGGATTCAGCCGGCGAGAGAATGAGATAGAACACTTCAGACGTTCTCGGTCTCCTCTTTATGCGACTCTTCGTAGCATCCCCACTATCGTCTACTAAGAATTGTCTATATGTATGCTCCTGTATAGTGGGATAGTCAGTATATCTATATCTATATCTTGCTCCGGGTCCGAGCGTTCTACGTGTTTATGTTAGTCTGTGTTTGATACATGTGTTTGAACCTGCGTATGAGTAAGTTTTAATATGAAGCAAGCATGTTGAAGCATTTTTATTTGTGTGAATATTTTCATCTCGCTAATTTTACAATTATGCCAAAAACTACCAGATCAAAAACAGTAATTGACGCTGTTTTCCAAAGATGGTTATTATTTACAAGTGGGATCAACCGAAGCTAAAGAATGTTCATTTTTAACTTCCCGCTAAGAAAATTGAAGATTTTCAAAAATCGGGAAGTTATTGTTTTCACCCCGTTTTGCAAAAATCGAGTTTTCATCAGATCTCGACGTTTGAAGGTCATAGGAAGCTTCCCTGACTACTCCCGCGAGGTTGTCACGGTGTCTGTATGTATGTGTGTGTATGTGTGTGTGTGTGTGTGTGTGTTTTTTTTTTTTCCTCTTTAGGGGGGGGAGTCCTTTTTACGGATTCCAGGCGTAGCTGTTTGGCCTGGATATGTGGCGACTCGACGCAGCGTCATACTAAAACTCGACGCTGACGCCCCTACCCACTAAACCCTAAAACCCCTTTCTCTTCTATCCTCTGATCCCCCATGGTACCGCCGTAAGGCATTTCTTCGCGGGGGGAGGAATTAGCTGCCGCTCTTCCTTCTGGTGGCTAAGATGTTATTTCTTCCTTCTAGATTCTGTCTTTCGCTCTTTTCCTCTCAATGGATCGCAACTCGGTAAGCACTTTTGTAGCAAAAGTGCTTGTGGCGTTCCAGGCAGCTTCTGATGACAGCATTGCTGCTACTATTGTCTCTGGTTGGATTTTCCTCTTCAGGATATTCTCCAGCTCATCTCGCTGTGGGTAAAAACGTGGGCACTCAAAGACAACGTGCTCTGCATCTTCATTGACTCCTGAGCAAGACGGGCACTCCGGGGAATCATCATGCTTGAAGCGGTGGAGATACGCCCGGAAACAGCCGTATCCTGATAACATCTGTGTAAGATAATAGTTGACCTCACCGTGACTCCGGTTTAGCCAAACGTTGATCCTTGGTATGAGACGATGCGTCCACCTACCCTTCACTGTGGCATCCCACTGTAGTTGCCATCTACTTATGCTCCTCTGCCGCTCTTCTGTTCCAAGCTCCTCAGCGCTTAGTGTGGTCGACTTCTTTCGTTGGTAAAGGATCCGTCTTTCCTCAGCTAAGACTCTGAGAGGCAAAGTTCCGGAGATGACACACACTGCTTCCATAGATATTGTGCGGAAGGCACTTGCTACTCTTAAGGCACTCAGACGGTAGACTGGTCCAGCCTTTCTCCATGATTCTTGCTTTTCTAGTGCGTCCGCCCAGATAGATATTCCGTAAGTGAGCACTGATCCGACTACAGATGATAGTAGTAGTCTTCTGCTCTGCTTTGGGCCTCCGACGTTTGGCATCAGTCGTGCTAAGCTAGCTACCACTGCTGATGCTTTTGCACTCACGTGTTCGACTTGCTGCTTAAAGTTGAGTCGGGCATCAAGCATCACTCCCAGATATCGGATATATAGTTGTGATGTGATTTCTTGTTCTCCGACTTTCAGTTTTATGGTCTCTATCACTTTTCTGCTGGTAATAAGCACAGCCTCAGTCTTCTGTTTAGCCAGTTGTAGATTCATTGAATCCATCCACCGGTTAACTTTCTCAAAGGTGATACCGAACATGTGGTTTATCTCATCTAGGTGTTTCGCAATGATTACGACAGCTACATCGTCTGCATATGCAACAAGCTTGACACTTCTTGGAAGAGTCAGTCTCAGCAGGCCATCATACATGACATTCCACGGAAGTGGACCCAGAACAGAACCCTGGGGTACACCTCCGGTAATACCGTACTCTTTTGGACCATTTTTCGTGTCGTATCTCAGGATTCTGTCCGTGAAGTAGCTAGCCACTATCCTACGTAGGTATCCTGGTACGTTTTTCTCTTCCAAGGCTTGCATAATGCAGTCCCAGTTGGCGGAGTTGAAAGCTTTTTTGATGTCCAGAGTGGCCACCAGGCAGTACTTTTTCGCTTCACCGTTCCATCTGATCCCTTCGATTGCCTCCTTGGCCGTTGCAACAACCAAGTTGATTGCGTCCAGGGTTGATCGTCCTTTCCGAAAACCATACTGGTTATCTGCCAGGAGTGGATCGACAACTGCTTCTATTCTTTGATGGATTATACGCTCAAGTATCTTACCTGCCGTGTCTAACATACAAAGTGGTCGATAAGATGACGGTTCTTCTGGTGGCTTTTTCCCTTTTCGAAGTAGTACTAGTCGTTGCTGTTTCCACTTCCGAGGGAAAATCCCTTCCTTGAGGCATGTGTCGTAGACGTCCAGGAACAATGATGGCACTGCTTTTATAGTTGTTTTTAAAGCAATATTGGGGACCCCGTCCAATCCCGGCGCTTTATTGTTTCTTACACGATTACAAGCCTCCATCAGTTCTCCCTCCGTGACAGATAGAATGTCATCCATTTCATTCTGCGCTAATAGGTAGTTAAACTTGCTTTGTTCGGGGAACAACGCGTTTACGATCTTCTGTAGGAGTTGAGGACACGTGGGTGATGGCATTAGCTGGTTTTTAAGATGGGTCATGACCACCTTATACGGCCTACCCCACAGATCTCTGTCCACCTCGTTGATGAGCTCCTTCCAGCATTTTCTTTTGTTATCTTTGATGGCTTTGTTCAGGGATCGACGGGCTTTTTTGTACTCTGTGACCAGCTCCACAGAGTTAGGTCGTCGGTAGCCACGCTGAGATATTCTTCTCTTCTGATGACACTCTTTACGAAGGGCGCTGATGTGGTCGTTCCACCAGTGAACGGAAGGTCTTGTGTTTATGCCACGTCTACGAGACATACTGGCGTCACACGCCTGGGTCATTCTTTTCATCAGGTCCTTGGTCTTCTCTTCTGCGCAGCCCGCGATAATCTGGTCACTATTGAGAGCTACTAACAATGCCCTTGGGTCAAGAGTTTTTACCTTCCAACCAATGGTGTTAAGTTGCTTTTTAGGTCTTCTCGGGCTCTGGGCGTTTAATATTTCCCAGAGAATCGCGTTGTGGTCGCTGGCTGTGTAGGTATCCATCACCTTCCAGTTGATATTACCTCTGGTGAGGCTGCCACTGACGAAAGTGAGATCTACAATAGAACTTGTGTCTCCTTTGGAGTAGGTTGGTGTGTCACCATTGTTGAGCAGTACTACATCTAATGTAGAAAAGGCTTCTAGTAATTCCTTTCCTCGCGCGTTTGTATTCTTGCTACCCCAGTCTACTGCCCAGGCGTTGAAGTCCCCAGCTATTGCCACTGGGTGGTAATGCTTCGCGTCCTCGGTAAGTCGATCCAGAAATGCGGTGAATTCGACAGTAGAGAGGCTAGGTGGTGCGTAACAGCTATAGAAGCGGATGCCCTCTACTGATACTGCTACAAAGCCGGCATTGCTGTTGTCGACTGCATTTTGGAAAGGGAGCTTGCCACATGACCAGATGACAGCTTTGGATGTGCTGTCAGATTCACAGGGTTGGGTACTCAGGTGTTTATATGGCTCTGTTATCAGTACCAAGTCAAGCTCTAGTTCTCGCACGGATTGCATGAGCAGGTCATGCGCTGCCTCACAATGGTTGAGATTGAGCTGCAGTATCCTCATGCTTGTTTGTTCGTCAACTTCTGGAGTGCATCCTGAAATAACGGGCACTTATGGGTACCGGCATGGTGGGCAACATTCTCTGCACTTTCAATCTCAGCACATAATGCACATTTGGCGGGATTTTTACAATCAGCAATCTTGTGCCCTTCTTATCCGCACCTGATGCAAAGCTTCGACCGGTCCACCTTGCTTTTGCACTGGGATCCATGATGTCCGAAATGCCAGCATTTAAAGCATTGAATAGGTCTCTTCGTTGTCCTTATTCGGCAATTAACCCAACCAATCCGGATTTTGCTACTTCCATCCAGTAGTTTCTGTGCTGTTGCTGCTGGTAGAATTACTGTGGCAATTTGAGTACCTCTATAGGCCTTACGGATCTTGATTGCCTCTAGTGGTATCTCACAGCCATCTCCAGCTTCCTCCTGTAGGGCACCCTGGATGTGATCCTTAGTTGTTTCTTCATCGACGTCTCGGATCTCAATTACCTCCTGTGGTCCTTTGCAGATTACTTTTGCGTCTTCTTTCAGAATGTCTGCAATGGTCTTTCTCAATGTTTGGCCTTTGTCGGTGCTTTTCCTCAAAAGAGTTATCAGCATATCTCCAGCATTGGTCTTATCGATTTTCTCTACCGTACTGCGGACCTGGTCGTCAGGGACGTCCTGTTTTATTCGACGCAGGATCTCGGCGTACTTTGCTTTCTCTGTCAGCCGAATGATGAGGGCATCCGGTCTGATCCATTTCCGCGGTTTCTTTCGCTTGGGTTCAGGTCGGGGCTCCTTTGACGTCTGTTTTGAGAGCATCTCTTTCTTCTGTCGCTTTAGCTCTTACTTGGACTGAACTTTTTGCCAGACTGACGCTTTTTCCTGTTCGTCGCTTCGCCCTGCCGCTCCTTGTGGAGGGCTTTTCTTCAAATCCTTTTTCTTCATGGCTTGGCTGATTGTTGGGTCAGGAGAAGGTCGATTTTTTCTCTTACCTGACTTGTTGCTGGCTTCACTTTTGTCTTCCGCGACTGATTCACCGTCACCTTCAGCTCCGGTGTCCATTGCTTCGTCAGTCACGTCGATAGCCTGACAGTCTTTCTCCGGTGTAGCATGGGATATGCGCTGCAATGATGAGCGCCACTCCTCGTCCAGCTTCTCAAACCTTTGAAGGGCGTTAGTTACACCAGTCATCTTGGATTTAATCTCTTTGTGAATGTTGACCTTTGGTTGAACGAAATCATTCAACTCACTGATCAGCTTTTCAAGGCGTTTGAGCGCTTGCGAACGCTTCATTTCAGCGCTTGCGTCAATCGCTGCTTGTTGGGCATGTAGCCCGTTTCCACTTTTGTTTGTTTCCTTTGAATTACTCATACTTTTTAATTTACCAGCGCATCGTACGGAGTGGAGCGGGTTGCCATAACTAGGAACGGGTGTACCCTCGGAGATAGTACTCCTACCCCAGTTCCCTGAGGCCTAGCCGACACTTAGCCAGTCCCGGAATACACGGACGGACTAGACTCGCTCGGAGCGGTGAAGATTCCGATCTCTAACACTCACTGCGTATTTCCTGATCAAGGCCCGAAGTGGCTGGCTCCTGATCCACTGCTGCAACTTACACCTCGGTAGAGCAAGCTCACATCAGCCGTGGCCTGCATCGTCGGAAACTACGATACAGGTTCCGGTCACTCCCAGTGGGTCACAGCAGAGAACGATCGTCTTGTTAGGTCAGTTAGTGCGACTAACCCATTAAAGGGGAGTTTTGTCCACGGGAGCGTATTTTGTTTGATTATAATCAAACAAAATAATTATTTTGCTTGGCTCCTATTCGCTGTACCTCATCAACTAAGAGATTAAGTGTCATCCAAGGACAGCGAGCGTTCTCCCATCCACTCGGGGAGACGCGCCCGGTAGCAGTATCTCTTCTGCCCCGAGTGTGTGTGTGTGTGTGTGTGTGTGTGTGTGTGTGTGTGTGTGTGTGTGTGTGTGTGTGTGTGTGTGTGTGTGTGTGTGTGTGTGTGTGTGTGTGTGTGTGAAAGTATGTGAACCGCTTATAACTTTTGAACGACTCATTCGATTCTATCACGGTTAGTGCCATTTGGAAGGGCTTGGCCAAACTTAGATTTTAAGTATAATTTGGACCGATTCAGATCAGTCGATTTTGAGAAATCTTAAAAAAACTAAGAAAAAAATTTTTTTCAAACATGGTTTTTTTTGGATAACTTTTAAACGGCTCTACCGATCGATTCCAAAAACTAATCAGCTCTAGACAATGAAAAACCACGTCGATCGCCACCAAGCTGGTCAAAATCGGTTAACTCGTTCGAGAGATATCGTGAACGAAAGAAAACCGAAAAAAGTGTTTTTTCGAAATTACTCCAAAATTTTTGATTCGATCAATTAAAACCTGAAAATTCTTTATGAGGCTGATAAAACTGCGTTGAATGCCGCCAACCGCGTGAAAATCGGTGGATCTATTCAAAAGTTATTGCGGTTTGAAAATTCCAAAAGTAGTGTTCTATGAAACTTCTATCAGTCTTTTGAGCTCGAAAAGCTCAAATGCATATAAATACTATCTCTTTGAGCTCAGCGAGCTCAAAATATCACATAAATTATATTTTAAGCTCAAAAATCTCAAAAACATCATAAGTACAATTTTAAGCGCCCGGGTATGGAATTAGCGGGAAGTTGCAGGGATGGCCTTTAGGGTGAACCGTTTTACTAATTTTTTTTTTCATCACATTGAACAATTTTTTTTTTCAAATTGTTCGTTTTTTTATGTACTTTTTAAAAAAATATATCTAAAACATTAAAAAAATATAAAATATAAATTTTATCCAAAAAAAATGAAAGCCAAAATTTTCTCCTTTTGAAGGCAAAAAAGCTATCGAAGTCATTATTTTTTTCTTTCACGACATTTTTATCTTAAATGCATCGTAAAAACAAGCAGAATAAAAAAAATTTTAATTTTTTACTTAGTTACGGCCCAAAATGGGGTTGATCCTACACGGAAAAAAGAAAACTCAAAAAATTACGTTATAAATAGTAATAAAATAAGTGTCCTGCCGTATTAAAAAATAGAAAAATTACAGTTCAAAATAACATTTTTCTAAATTTAAACTTTGAATATTAATTTTCAGAGCTTTCAATGTAAATATTATACTCTACAATGTAATTCTTATAAAATCTGTAATGATTACAATCTGAAACTGTAATTTTTTCTGTTTTCATCAAGGAGTGCCACGTTACATTATGAGTCATTCCATCTAAAATTGTCTAATCAGCAAAGTCGACTCATTTTAGATTTTGGTGTAACTTTGAGAAACTCTTCTCTAGGGTCCCAAAGAACAAAATTTACACAAAGTTTGATTTTTACAAGCGCTTGTTTTCGCCTATTTAAATAAAGACTTTTAAAAATCGATATTTTTAAGGCTTATTAACTTTTACTGTGAAATTTTTCTGTTTGAAGCTATCTGCATGATCAAGATGGAATTTACAGTGGGAAAGATAGTAGTTTAAGGGTAAATGAAGATAATTGGCTCGGACGAGTCCTTTAAATATAAGCAGCGTGCTGAAAATGAGTGTTTTTTAGTCATTTTTCGTGAATTTCAATCAACTCTAGCGTCTTAACTGTTGAGAATTAAAAACTCGTGCTCCGCGGGAATTAAGTATATATATCATAGACAAAATTCAGCCACAAGTTGACTTGAGCTGCCCACTCTTCATAGAAGAAAACTTTGCTCGAAGTTTTGAAATTAAAAAAAATTCCAATTTTCAGGCTATGAAACGAGCTTATTGACTGCGCGATAAAAATCTGATACTCACAGAATCTATTGTTCTTACCTTCAACTTTAAAGGACTACATCACTTGTTTTGTTATTTTCATTTTTAGTGCATGTGCGAGCCGTTTTTTTTACAGCAAAAATCTGGACGTTTTTACAAATGGATTAAAATTACTTACCATCAGAAACAACTATAAATATCTAAAATTTTTCTAGTCTCAATAAAGTTATGGATATTTGGGGTGTAAAATTGTCTTTAGAAGTAATTATTATCGAAAATGACAGTAACTGTGAACAATTTTTCAACTAGAACATTATTTTTTATTCAACCGTTTACGGTTTGGTTTTACAATATTAACAATATCAAAATTATCGGAAGCTGAATACTTCCGCGCTTGTTATTGATTTTGAGAAATTGGTATAAAGCTATGATATGATCTCGTATTTTTTTTTTATTATATTCATATTTATGAATCTTTCAGATAAAAATGTCTCAGCAGCTTCTACATCCTGGCTTGATACAAAAAAAAATTTTATACCAGAAATTTGATTAGAACAAAAGTCGTGCATTGCGATTGGAGTTAAAATATGGTCATCGGTAGATCGTTGCAAGCTTGCTCTTCTTACGGTCCTTTTGATCGTACCACCTGCTCCATCGCATGGACTTTTACCATGAGAAGTGGCAAAGAAATGCCACTCTGCTTTTAATCCAAAATCCGCTTCATGACGACATATATTTATAAAATTTTTTTTATTTTTGTATTGAGCGGCTGCTCCATCACTGAAGTAATAAATTTTTTTAAACTCCGGATAACTGTTTTTAATGTAATCGAGAAAATTTTTGAAATGCAAAAAACGATACTGTATTGTGAGTAAGATAATCACTAATCACACATAAAGTTTTTGTCTTAAGTAAACCGTCTTCTTTAAAATAAATTACAAAGGGATGTAGAGTAGCTTGATTATTTGTCCAATGAAACGATTGTACTTCATCTTGTACCATGAATGCATAATTTTCTGAGAAATCAACTAATGCTATACACTCTGAATTGTCTTTTAAATTTTCTTTCAGGTATCTCAAATACTCGGATTGTTTTTTTGAAATAAAATGATGAGGTTTTAAAGTTGTCGATTGTATTTTCAAATCATCTCTAAATTCATCGACATTCTTAACTACAGTTAATAAATTGCAGCGATCAGTAGAAACCCATTGCTTAAAATTAATTTCAGATGACAATTCACATTCACTACATATATCGGAATCAATAACATCAGTGCCTGGACATTCTTTACAGCTATATAACATACATTGTTCACTGCTATCATTACAAACTATCTTTTTCAGTAATTCTTTATAGGTAAGTTTAGTTTTACACGCCATTAACATTAACTTCATATTTTGATGGATCAAACAAACACATACTGAATGTGTACCACTAGCCCCAGCCAAAACACAGTTCTTCGGTCGAAGTGAAGCAAACGACGAGAATCCTATGGCTAAGTTTGGATGAATTTGCTTGAATTTTTCATAGGCTTCTTTCAAATTAAATAAGATTAAACGTTTTTGTTCTTTAGACTTTCCGTTATTCTTATCGCGTACAGTTACACAATCTCTTTGACCTGGCATCAATCTACTAATATCATTATCTTCGAAAAATTTTATAACAGCTTCAACAATTTTTGTTTTCAACTGACGTCCACTTTCTTTTTTTGGAGCCTTCGCTAATACTCCATATTGTGCCCTCAGCGTTTTAGCTTTTTTTACAAGATATTCACTATATTCAAATTCTGACTGTATTTTAGAAATTGTCCACTTTTTCGGTAATAAACTTAAAATTTCATATTTCTCGTCAAACGTTGTAGATGCTTTAAATTTCATTTTCAATTCATCGATTAACTCTAAATAGTCTGCATTATAACAAATATGATCATTGTCTTTTTTATTATTTTCATGTTCCACAACATCAAAAGTAGCTTCTAATTTTTTTCGTATTTTACTTGATATTTGATTTCCTTTTCAATCATTTTTTAGTTTTCTTTTTGATATACTTAATTTTTGGATAGGTGGGATTGGTGACTCTTCTACGATTGAACAAATTTTATTAAGTGAATCTAAAACTTCGTACTTAGGATCAAAAGATACCCCAAGATCATCAAAATTTCGCGATAATGTATCGGTAATATCATCATAATTTTCATTTGTTTCGGTTTTTCGTAAATTTTCCATACAACGTGAACAAAGTGCTCGGCCTGGTATAAGGTTAAGATTCTCATTTGCTTCACAAAACTCTACAGTTATTTCCCGCAAGGACTTAAGAATAGGTTTTTTATGAGCACTTGATGGATCACAACATTTTTTTCCAAACAAAGA
The DNA here is from genome assembly GCF_020080835.1 of Cotesia glomerata. Lineage (NCBI taxonomy): Eukaryota > Metazoa > Arthropoda > Insecta > Hymenoptera > Braconidae > Cotesia > Cotesia glomerata. The sequence continues at coordinate 18,842,403 of NC_058160.1, forward strand.
AAAATAATAAGTCACATATTTTTTATAATGATAGGTACAGATATCTGTGAAAGATACTGCCTGAATTCGTTTAGTTAATAAGTATTTCTCATGTTCATTCAGATTATTTTGATCGATCAACTCTGATGATCGTGAAAACATTAATTTATGGCAATCTTCTTTCAACAATAAACCAATCGAATACTCCATTACTTTTTTTAAGAATTGAGAAATCACAATACACATCAACTTACTAAAACAACCGAACTGAACAAAAGAACGCTCTCTGAAACAATGACAATTGAGCTTTTATAGACAAAGAGTTAAAGTTCTTCAAAAATCCGCCACGGCCAAATGTCGCTGCTCTCCCGCTTAATTACTACCATGCAACCTAACTTGGTCGGGGAAAGCACGCGACAAGCGAAGAGTGAGTGAAACAATAGCGTTAAGCTGATGCGTGAAATTTGACACCGATAATCTAAGAAGTTTGTTTACTTTTCCATTTTGCTTACTTTTCCAATCGACGGCATCGAATCACAAAAAAATATATAAATTGGAAAGTGACAGAGATTAAGTTATTAGTAATTTAATTGATACTTATAAACTCGAATTTACTTCTCGAGTATACTTATATTGTTAATAATTAATAATATTTCTAATTTTTCGTTTGAATTTACGTCTATTCTCACTTACTTTTCAATGCAATGCAGTCAAATATTGAAAATAAGCTTATCTCTATACGCATGCATGAAAATATATAAAAATTCTGTTGTGAAGACAGAATTTTTATAGACAAATATTGAGATAAAAACTACCAGTTATTTAAAAAAAAAAAAAAAATTGAGTTGATTTTTGCTATAAAAAAAACGGCTCGCACATGCACTAAAAATGAAAATAACAAAACAAGTGATGTAGTCGTTTAAAGTTGGAGGTAAGAACAATAGATTCTGTGAGTATCAGATTTTTATCGCGCAGTCAACAAGCTCGTTTCATAACCTGAAAATTGGAATTTTTTTTAATTTCAAAACTTCGAGCAAGTTTTCTTCTATGAAGAGTGGGCAGCTCAAGTCAACTTGTGGCTGAATTTTGTCTATGATATATATACTTAATTCCCGCGGAGCATGAGTTTTTAATTATCAACAGTTAAGACGCTAGAGTTGATTGAAATTCACGAAAAATGACTAAAAAACACTCATTTTCAGCACGCTGCTTATATTTAAAGGACTCGTCCGAGCCAATTATCTTCATTTTTCCTTAAACTACTATCTTGTCCACTGTGAATTCCATCTTGATCATGCAGATAGCTTCAAACAGAAAAATTTCACAGTAAAAGTTAATAAGCCTTAAAAATATCGATTTTTAAAAGTCTTTATTTAAATAGGCGAAAACACGCGCTTGTAAAAATCAAACTCGTGTAAATTTTGTTCTTTGGGACCCTAGAAAAGAGTTTCTCAAAGTTACACCAAAATCTAAAATGAGACGGCAACAATTTTTTTTTTTTTTGAGACGATTTCATATGGAATGACTCATTATATATTGTAATTTTTCGAGTTTTCTTTTTTCCGTGTATTTGTAAATTATTACCCCAAAGATATATAAACCAAATTAAAACTAGAGCATTTGTTTCCTATTTTAGTTACTATAAACCTCTCATGTCATTTGTTCAATGTGAAAATATAGAGACTTAATAATATGTAATATATGTAGTATAATTGTATACTTCGGGCTCGTGCAAGTTTACTAAGCTCTTGGGAGATCTTAGCAGATCATGTACCAATAACTAAAAGTGACTACATTCTCTCTAAAGAATATCTATAAGAAAACAATGCAAGTAGTCCAGTCGAAATTTCTTCTTAGCGATTTTTACTGAGTAAGGTCTTTATTTTGCCTCTTCTCAACTGGACTAAAGGTATACTTATCTAAGCTCAGTCCAGCGAAGAACTTAGTAAACTTGAACAAGCCCATTAAAATATTAAATAATTTTTAGGCTCGGTGAAAAATAATTAACCTTACATTTATCCTAATACTCCTGATACTCTATATATTTATCTCAATCTCTCGTAGCCTACCCCTGATTGAAAATACTCATTAAAAAGTATCGAAAATGATGAGATTTGAATTGTTTTCAATAATCCTAATTCTTTTTTTATGTATTTATAAATATACAGCTTACATGAAGCGACTGTTCATTTTTTCAATACTTTTCAATAAGTATTTTTATTCAGGGACTTTTCAGAAGTTTCACTTCTAACGTGTGTGACTTGCACACACCCCGGGAAAAAATGAATTTACCTAATCATATATATTTATATATGATTATATATTGAATATATAGAATTATATATCATTATATCTAAATTTTTATGTAAAATATATATAATCATATATAGACTAATATATTGTATGTATATTTTATATAAGACTGTATATAATCAGATCTGAGTTATCTAGGTCTATATCCCAGTGAACACAATTATGTCAAACTGACGTCAGAATGACGTCATGCTACGTCATGATTTACGTAAGATGTAAGTCATATATGAGTCACATATGACTCATAATTTCCCACTTCCTGACGTAAGATTCTTACGTAATACGTATGACGTACCTATGATGTAAGTGTGACGCTTGCATAACATTTATGACGTTTATATGACGTAATTATGACGTTTTTATGATATATAACTGATGTCAAAATTAATTACGCGGAAGAAAATTTTTTGAAAAAAAAGTAACATTTAATTATGCGGTTTTGGGTTCGAATAATTATTTCGAAACTGATTACATGCTGAGGAAGAAGATTTGGAGTTGAAAAATCCTGGCGTGTGCTGGGCTTGAACTCGGGTCCATTGAGTTTGGAGTCTTGAATGCTGCTCACTTGTCTGCACCACGATTGATATTAAAAACGTTTATTTAAATCTATATGAATTTAAAAGTTGGAAAGGATTAAGTTTATACGTTTTTTTCAAGTTTTATTAAGATTTATGATGAGATTGCATATAAATTGATCTATTTTTTCTAAATTTTATAAATTTTCAGAATTTCCATGAATTAATATTTCATTGGTCATAAGAACGTCATAACGATGTCATATTAACGTCATAAATTGTGAAAGTTGAAAACAAAAATGTTTAGATTGTCCAATTAAACGCAAAATGCCACTTAAAGTTGGCAAAATTTTCCTAAATTCAAAAAAATTCATAAAACATAATTAAAGAGAATTATATTACTTTCATGAAAGCTATACTTTTGCAAAAGCCCATTTGTCTTCAACTATTAATATTTCAGCTACCAATGGTCGCACAGCAAATTAGAAGACATTTTCGGAAGCTGAAATGAATTTTCTATGAGGACCTGTCAAGTCATGAAATGAAAAAATTTTTCTAAGCCTCTGAGACGAAAAAAAAAAAAATTGAAAATTTTGAAAAAGTTCTCCTTCATCCCATTTTTAGCTAAAATTTTTTATCAGAAAATCTATAAACTATAATCATGGAGTTTTAAAGCCTTAAAATGCATCTTTTTAGATTTGCAATACGATCATTTTTCACTGAGATACAGCAGGTCAAAAATCGGGAAAAATTCAGACTTCTTTGTGGGTAGCATGCATAGAAAATAATTTATTCCAACTTCTAAATAATCACGGTTTTTTCTCACTATTAAATTTTTCATTTTCTATTATAGATACAATAATTACTAAGAAATACAATAAGTTTCACAAAAAATTTGCCTTATTTCACTGCTTGTATATCTACTTTTGTAGTACGTTTCTGTTCTTCAGAAACTGTACTTTCAGAAAATCCCCAGGGGGTAGAAATTCTATTTAGTATAGAAGTAGTTATTTCACAAATAAGATGTTTTTCACAAATAAGAAGACTCATTAGGTCAAAAGTGAGTTTTTGTAGCAAAATTGCTCGCAAAAATTTGACTTTGTCAAAGCTGATACTTATTTTGTAAAAAAATTATTTTTGACTTTTTTTAAGGAGTACCCCGTTTCGCCCTCAAAAATAAAAAATCTTTTTCTAAACGGCAGTTTAAAATTAGTGCTATTTATCTTAAACAGAATTAAAATGAAGACGATTTACAATATTTGTCCCCAAAAACTTAATATTTCTTTAGATAAATTCCATTTTGTCCTCCCTCTTCCCCTATACTTTTTTTGAATGAATTTTTTACTGCTTAATTCCAACAAATCTATGATGGAAAACCATTGTTCCAAAGTTACATCAATATCATGTCAAACCGTAACTTAACACTGACGCATCCTGATAAAAACAAGTATGGCAAAAGAATTGAAAAGTATTGGTTTTTTCATAACTGGTTTCTATTATCTTCAATACTTTTTTTTTTTTTTAACAGGGTATAAAGATGATTTCAAAATGAAATCAGCCTTACGTACGATCGTGATTTTTCACTAATGTAAGAAAAAGAGTTCAGAGTTACATCAGTATTAGGTACAATCAGAACTTTTCAGTGATGTAAAAAGATGATTTTAAACTTATGTCAATATTACGTACAACTGTGACTTTTAACTGATGTAAAATAGGGACTTGAAACTCACATCAGTATTACGTAAAACCGTGACTTACCAGTGACGTAAATGTATGATGGTAAAGTTACGTCATTATGACGTACAATAATGACTTTAATACGACATAACATTTTTTATATCAGAATGATGTAAAAATGACATCACAGGTTGTGACATCATAATAAGATCATAGGGAAAGTCAGTTTTACGTCAAACTTATGTCAAAATCTTGTGACATTCTTATGACATTTGACTGACGTCAGATGAACGTCATGTGTTCACTGGGATATGATTATATATAATCTATATATAATTAGATCTGATTAGACCTGAGTTACCTGGGGCTATATATGATTATATATAAATCTATATATAATTAGATCTGATTAGACCAGAGTTATCTAGGGCTATATATGATTATATATAAGTCTATATATGATTATATCTGATCATATCTAATTGATATTTCAGCTGTCAGGTTATAAAAAATGTCAAAAGAAAATTGCTATTTTTGCTTTTGATTTTAAATAAATATTTGTTAACTGTTAACAAATATTTATTAACATTTAATAAATCGTATTTAGTAAATAATTTATTAACTGGTAATAAATATATATTAAATCCCATTATGTTAAGAAATCACTTATTAACAGTTAATAAAGCTCATTAAATATAAACAAATCATTCTATCAATATCAGTGTAACTATACGGAAATCATATATAATTATATATGAATCATATATAACTATATATGAATCATATATAATTATATATGAATCATATCTAATTATATATGAATCATATATAATTATATATGAATCATATCTAATTATATATGAATCATATATAATTATATATGCATTTTGTGATTACTATAAAACATTCTCTGTTTTCATCTCAGAGTCTGCTACTCCAATGATTAATAATTTTTTAAACTATAGTTTTTTGTGGATGAAATAATGGAACTGTATTAATTAATTTAACTTATAAAAATCGATTATGTATTCGATTTGCATTAGTTGTAGGTATTTCAAGCTTTACTCTTCCAGTAAGTCTCGCAGGTAAACAGGTGGCATGTTAGTCTTTAAAGCGTCAGGTCCCCGGTTCGATCCCCGCTCACGGTGAATTTTTTTTATTTTTATAGAAATAATTATATATGATTATATATGATCAGATCTGGCCAATTTTCAGGTCTAATTATATATAAGTGATTATATATAACTATATATAATTAGGCAAATTCATTTTTTCCCGGGACACATTTTTTTTTTTTATATTTCGAATAAAATTGTATTTTTCCTGAAAAATTCCCCAAAAAGATGATTATACCCAAAAATTAACTTAGATCGTGTAGAGGCATGTATTGTTTTAAATTAAAAAAAAAAAAAAAAATTTTTCCCAGTGTTTTTTCATCAAAAAGAAGCTTTTTAGGGGGCGCCGCAAAAAATTTAATTTTTAATGACCACTCTAGTGTGTATGTTTGTATGTATGTGTGTGTGTGTATGTATGTATGTATGTGTGTGTGTATGTATGTATGTGACCCTCTTATAATTTTTGAACGGCTTGACCGATTTCATCGCGGTTGGTGCCATTCGAAAGGGCTTGGCCAAACTTAGATTTTGAATATAGTTTGGACCGATAGATTTCGAGAAATCGAAAAAAAACTGTGAAAAAAAATTTTTTTGAAAGTGGTTTTTTTTTAATAACTTTTAAATGGCTTCATCGATTTACTCCAAAAACTGATCAGTTTTTAACCTTGAAAAACCACGTCGATCGCCGCTAATCTGGTCAAAATCGGTTGATTCGTTCGAGAGATATCGTGAAGGAAAGAAAACCGAAGAAAGTGTTTTTTCGGAATTACTCCAAAATTTTTGGTTTAATCAATTCAAACTTGAAGATTCATTATGAGGCTTAGAAAACTGCGTCGAATGCCGCCAACCACGTGAAAATTGGTTCATTCGGGTGCCACAACTTAGTCCTAACAGAGACTATACAAAACGTAATGTTTTTAGCAAGGTGCAATATCCCAAACGTCTGATATCGAGATAAGCACATGTAAGAAATGTGACACTTGCCGAAAATTAGTTTTCATAAACGTTACTTAATCCTAAAATGTATATGCTAGAAATGTGATGTCTAAAGAACGTTCATGTTAAGAAACGTTATACTTCAAAAATGTAAAGCTTCTAAAAGCGATAGCATCACAAGTGTGCCATTTGTAAATCGTTCAAGGTTCTAATCGTGATGTTTCCCTAACGATATACGTTTAAAAAAATTCAGCCGCGTTACCGACTGCAAAACAAGTCAAATTCAATCGATATTATAGATTTCTTATGATACTATACCTGGAAATTTTCGTCTATAAAATCACACTGTCATACGTACAAACGTCAAAAATTTTATTTGACCAAAATTCAAGTCAGAATGATATTGATGAGCAAACTTAAATCCTCTTTGAGTTGTGAGAACAATGACATTAAAGTTAGCAGTCACTTGACAATTAAAAAAATTTTTTTCAACAAACAAATTTGTTACAAAAAATTATTTTAAAAAATTGCATTTTTAATTTTTTTAAATGTCTAGATGTCAATTTTTTTTTTTCTAATTTTTTTTGCCATAATTTATTTTTACAAAATTTTAAAAATTATTAAATGTCGGCTAATTTAATTTTCATGTGAGAACACAATTGGGTATTTGCATGAAAATGATTTTGCAAATAAAGTTCAGTTAATAAATTCTTTGATACACATAAAATACCTACGTAAGAAAAAAATTTAATTTTTACAAATAATTTTTAAATAAATAAATAAATAAAAGTGGTCAAATATGATGTAAAAATCACGTGATGTAAAACGTGATGTGATTGGTCTGACGTCATTGTGCATATTATTGGCGCGTTATTTGAATGCATGATAAACGACGAATGATAAATTATTGAAAAAAGTTTCAAGTTGGTTTTTATTTATAGTGAGTTTAGTTATATTTTATCATTAAGACTAAAATTTACTGAAAGTAGCATAAATATTTTTCTTTAAAAAGAATAATTAGCATAGATATTATGATTATACTCTATATTACCATAAATGCTGAGTGGTACTAGTGGTACATGTGAACGGGGTGATAGTAACTGACAATAAATAATTAAAAAGAAATAAAAATGCCTCGAAGAAAAGTCGATCCTGGTTTCAGTGAAGCTCGATCCGATAATCTACCTCGTGTTGATGCTTTTATGGTCGCATCTTACTTAGCTACTAACTCCAATTTTGTATCTGCAGAAATGCAAGGCGCAAAAGCTAACCTGTGAGTATAAATTTTCATGATACGTAATTTCATTATTGTTTAATAATTTTTGGATTTTTTGATAAATCGAAATTTTAAAAATAAATAGTATATATAAAAAAATCAACCAGTCATTTCTTTGTTTTTTTAAAGTGAAATTCTCATATTGAAAAAAATAAAAAAAAATTTTAATATAGGTTAGTTTTTAATTTACAAAAAGTGTTTAAATATTATAGTTGAAATATTAGACTAATAATAAAATAAATATATTCAAATATAGATCCGGAAGACAGTCGTATGGAGATGCTGCTATTGAATTTGTTCAACTAAAACTTCATGGGCCAGAATGTACTCTCAAATGTCTTATTTGTCCTGAGCACAGAGTACACAATAAATCATATCGAGTGACTCTTGTTTTAAATATTGTTGAGGAAGAGATTTTATCGATTCAATGTCATGATTGTGCCGCATCGTCAGATAAGTACAATAGTGTAAAAATATTTTAGCTATAACTATTACTGTTATTCTTAACTCTATTATTTATAGTTACTGTTTGATACGAGAAACAAAAAAAATTGATTAAAAATAAAATACCTACCAATACATTCCCTTTGTCTTTTTTAGGTGGATGCAAGCATGCGATTGCTTTTATAATGTGGCTACACAGAAGATCTGAAGAACCATCACCGACGGATATTGAATGTTATTGGCGAAAATCAGTTCTATCTCAAGTTGGATCATCAATAAAATTCATTATGGTAAAAGATTTTGCCAGTACTAAAGAATCGATTGCTTTGAATAAACCTTTTAATGCATTAGAAGAATTTGTAAAAAGAACAAATCAAAAAACTGTACAGAGTCAAATTTTAAAATACTTCAATGATGTAAATAACGAGCAAAGTCTTTCGATTCATAATTTATTAGTAAATTTCATTAATGAAGGAGGAACATCTTATGATGAATTTTTAACATTCAGCAGAAGTCGAATGTCAAAAGATTTGCGTGAGCGAATTGAAAAAATGACTCAAGATCAAGCAAACTGTGAGCTCTGGTTTACATTGCGCTACGGACGAGTTACTGCATCAAAGGCATATGAAGCATCACGTTGTAATACACCGAATGGAATTTTAGTGGAGTTGTTGGTCGGTGGTAAAAAATTGCGGAATACGAAAGCTATGGAACGAGGCAAAAAATTAGAAGCAATGGTTTTACAACAAGTTGAACAGAAGATGAAAAAAAAGTTTAATAAATGTGGTTTATTTTTATCTGAAAAATATCCTTATCTAGGAGCTTCGCCTGATGCTATTGACGACGAATTTGTTATTGAAATTAAATGCCCAACGTCAGATAAAAGTGCTCGTACATATATTGATACTAATAATTACGATAAAGTAGCAATGAAGTACATAACGCAAATGCAAATGCAAATGCTTTTTGCCGGAAGAAAAAAAGCGATGTTTGTTGTTGCAGACCCGAACTTCGAAGATACAAAAGCATTTAAATCTATTATTATTAATTACGAATCACAATTAATTAATAAATTATTGGAAGATTTGAGTAAATTTTGGGAGAAATGTATTTTTAAACGATTATTTAATTCTTTATACAAAACAGAGCAATAAAATAATTAAGATCAAAAACGTATTATTTTAAGACACTTGTATGTTTTGAATGTTTATAGATATATACATAAGCTTATTTACTGTGAATAGCAAAATTTTGTAAAATAATTAATATTATATTTTTAATTAATCTCTAATGTTACTTATGTTTTTTTTTATCAGTGGTCCTTGTAAATTAGTTAAAGCAGCGACAATCGTGATAATATTATCCATTTGCGGAATCAATTTAACATTAACACATGAATGAGGTTCACAAATATGAAATTCTCTGATTCTTCTTATTAACCTTTCAATGTGAATTCGAAGGCTAGCGATTCGTTTCGTCGCAATGACTTCATCATGAGTTGGTTGCTTATTAGAGCTTACTGTAGGAGGTCTAATCAATGTACATTTTTTCGCAACTACTAAATTTTCAATATGTTTGAAACCTCTATCTGCTAATACAGCTGCACCTGGCTTTAAATAATCCAAGTATCCAGAGTTTGAAACTATTTCTGCATCAGATGCTCTACCACCATAACCTGGTGATATGAAATTAACTATACCATTTGGAGTACAAGATACTAAATATTTCACAGTATTACATTTTTTGTATTCTGACCATGTCAATGATTGTTTAACTGGGTCTGTTGGCTTTTCAATTTCAATTTCCAAACAATCAATGATCGATTCAACTGCGGCATAACGACTCCTGAAACTCATTGGCAATTGTTGTTTAATTTTTGCAGATGAAGGCCAAATAATGAAGTCTTTTAAATACTCAGTTATGATTGGCAAGGTCTTAGTAAATGTACGACTTACATTAGAAGTAGACATCCCAAAATTATCTGCTAAAATAGCAAAACTTTCATTTAGTCTTATTTTTTTTAATGTGAGAAAGATTTCAACATCACTTAATTTAGCAGTCCGTAAAATATCGATAATATCCATACAGTCGTTTGGAATACCGATATATTTACGAGGTGATTGTTGAATTTTTTGGAAAGTTTGTTTTAAATTTAATTTTTGGAATTTTTCTTGTTGATATTGGCTTTTCCACTCATTTTCATTACTTGGATTTGTCGACAAAAGGTTATCTGAAGAAGTTGGGAATGAACTTACTGTTGTATTTGATGTGTTCATTACTTGATTATTACTAATTGATGAAGAACATGAGTCATCCAAATTTTTTACTCCAGAGAATATTTTAATGGGAGAAGTTGCACGGTCTTTTGTTTGAGGTTTACACTGAATTTGTGTACTCCTATACAAACTTCTTATCTTGACTTGAACTGCAGCATTAACTTTTATAGTTTGAGGAGGAAAATTATCATAAAACATTAGATGCACTGGCTTTAAAATCTTGAGTTGCAGTAGAATTTGCAGTATCCAAATATTCCAGATCCATATTATCGATATTATTGCTTGAATTTCGACCTATCATTTTATCATCAAAATTGAAGCTGGATTTCTCAGAACTTGGTTGATCTACTTCCATTGGAGAAACTTCTACACTTGTCAGTTTTGATTCTTCAATGTATTTATGTGGCAAAATATTACTTTTCATCCGTTTGTTACCACCAATCATTTTCCACTCTAAATAATTTTCCATATCTGTTTTTAATTAAAATAAAAAATAATTAATTACTTATTTACAGTCAAAATATTTAAAAAATTTGAGGTTATAAGTTGATTATAAACAAATTATTTTTGATTTTTATTATTACTTACATCAAAATGATCCTCACAACAATAAAGTCGACTTGATAAAGAATAATCACTTTTATTCCCGCATGCATCCAACCACATTTTTCGTTTTAATTTATTTGATGGAACATTTATAAAAATTTTATTTGGATTAGATTTACCGGTATTTTTACATGTTGGTACAATACACCAACAACCACTGTTTTTTAATGACATATTAAAAAGTTATAAAGTTTATGTTTTTGCTTTGAAATAATTTAAACAGTTGTTTTTTTTAATAACAATCACAACAGCTGATCAGGCGTATTTATAAAAACATTCTGTGAGTGGATTGGCGCCAACAAATTTGAATGGAATATGCACAATGACGTCACATACGCAAGAGGAGCTACCTATTCGTTTAAAAATTTAACAATTTTTTATTGTTAAATAGTTTAAATGTTTATAGATAAAAAAAAAAAATTTTTTTTTCAAAAATTTAAAAAAATTTTTAAAAATAATAAGACATAACTATTTAATGGATTGGAAAATCATGCAAATACCCAATAGTTGAAAGTCACAGGACCATTTGATTGTAGCATAGAGAACACACTTAATCAATTAAAAGTTTCAATAATTTCGAAAAAAATAACCAATGCAACAGCGAATTTAATAAAAAGATAGGAGAATGTAATTTTTATTTAAACATATATATACATACTTATATAAACTTTTAAGACATATGTATTATTTTCTAAATTAGTTGACGAGCTGAGTCAAAATATATCCAAATTTTTCAAAAGTTTCGTCATGAGGACCAATGCAATAGTTAGATTTTCATACGATTCTCTACTATTCAAACACTACATCAATTTCATGAAAAACTTCCATTGCATAATAGTATTCTGGTGGCTGTAGAATCACGCCTGGAAAAATAAGTTTAACACTTTTAGTTAATGCTATTTCTATTATCAATTTTGTAGTTTTACATGGTGATATTAATGCCATCGAATTTATGTACACCATCTTTTTATCTTCTTATTTTATTTCACAGAACATAACATTTTTGGTAGCTTTGATTATTCGTTATGGTACAAATTTTTCAAATATTGTCTACAAAATTTAAACAATCTATCTATCAGATCTCGATTAGATCCTTTGAAGAATGGACTACTATATCGCGTTACTAATGCCGGAAGGTCGCATCTCAACATCTACGCCCTTCTGGCCCTGCAGAACCAAAAGGGCGTATAAAAAATTTTTTACTCCAATTAGCCTAAAAAATGTTTATAACATATAGATATGTAAGGAAAGTAAATAAAAATTGTTTTTTTGTATACGCCCTTTTGGCTTCAACACAAACAACTTCTGAAGACATCAGGGCGCATAATTTTTATCCCAATCAAACAATACTGTCTATAAAAATGTTAATTATTATTTAATATTTAATTTTCGAACTATGTTATTATTATTATTAATTTTTATTTATCAAGTTATTGTTACTAGTATTATTATTATTGATAAAATTTCTAATAATATATATTAGACGATGTGACTTTGGTCAGATTGGTCAGATTGAAATTCATATAGGTTTTTTCATTATCTGAAGAAATCTACTGCATCAACGGAACTCCTACAGTCGATATGGCCGATTGAATTTTTAAACGTATGACGTTAGGGAAACATCACGTTTAGAACCTTGAACGATTTACAAATGGCACACTTGTGATGATATCGCTTTTAGAAGCTTTACATTTTTGAAGTATAACGTTTTTAACATGAACGTTCTTTAGACATCACATTTCTAGCATATACATTTTAGGATTAAGTAACGTTTATGAAAACTAATTTTCGGCAAGTGTCACATTTCTTACATGTGCTTATCTCGATATCAGACGTTTGGGATATTGCACCTTGCTAAAAACATTACGTTTTGTATAGTCTCTGTTAGGACTAAGTTGTGGCACCCTTCATTCATTCAAAAGTTATTACGGTTTGAAAATTCGAAAAATGGTGTTATATGAAATTTTCATCAGACTTTTGAGCTCGAAGAGCTCATAAGCATAGAAAAGCTATCTCTTTGATCTCAGAGAACTCCAAACAACATATAAGTTGTATTTTTGAGCTCGAAGAGCTCAAAAACGGCATGTGCAATTTAAAGCGTCCAGCTATGGAATTAGCGGGAAGTTGCAGGGATGGCCTTCAGGGTCAACCATTTTTCTATTTTTTTTTTTTTTCAAATTTTCGTGAAGTCAAGTCAAAACATTGAGTAATGATGCCATACTATTACTTTTTTAAATTGATTTGCTGGCAAAAAAAATTGTTAAAAATTCTCATTTTTTCATGTCTTTGACTACTCCTAACCCCTTAAATAAATTATGTTATTTTTTGGACAATTTTCTTTTTAGTCAAAAACATTAGTACGTAGTAAAAATTTTTTTTAATAGGAAAGAATAAAATTTTTTCAAAAAAAGCACCGCGAGAAAATTTCTTCAAATGTGAATCAATCACTCAGCATTTCAACTGCGCATGCACAAGAAGATGTTTTTCTTGTCATGTATGGTATAACACCGATAGCATTTGATTGTCATTATCATGCGTGGAATGTAAAAATAAATAGTTACACTAATTGTGTAAGGAACCTTAATCTCTTACCACCAATTGTACCTTGTCTATCGATAAAAAAAGAAGGCTTGAATTATATTGCAATAAGACACTTGATTTGAAAATAATAACAATTAATAATAATTTAATTACTTTTATCACAAACCAAAGCTATTGGCGATAAGAGTTGTGTATAATTTGAATAAGCAAAGATATCGTTCACAAATTGTATAATTTAATAATTTACTCTTATTTTCATCTGGAATATTATAAATCCTAAAAAATCTAGTTACTTTATAATAAATAATGTTTTTGAAGCATAAATATTTGGTTGTTGCAGCTTAATTTTATGCTATTAAGGCTACATGACAATCATGTCGCTGCCACATGATTTTTCTCATGCTACCGCAACATGATTGTCATGTGGCATCCACATGATTTATCATGTTACCGCAACATGATTGTCATGTAGCCGAAACATGGCAAATCATGTGGATGCAACATGATTTCATCATGTTTATTTACCAAGACTATAATAACTTTCCGTCATACTCGCTTAGTAATTTTAATTTTTAAGCACTGGGTTACGTCCGCAAATGTACTGATTTCTAGAAACCCTACTTCACCGCCTACTTTTTTCGGCCTATGCTGCAAAATATACCTCGGTTATCTTTTTCTCTGTACTTTTCGTCTATGCAATCGGCCGGAATTAAGGAAGATTGTAGAGAAAAAAATCACATTCTAGCTTACTGACCGAAGATTTTGATTACTTAAGTTTGTCGATTCGGTTACTATTGAGTACTTAATGAGTAGCGCTCATTTTTTCTTTGCTTGCAGTTCATTGTGAAGGAGACCGAATGTTAGTAGAATAACAGACGCCATTTCGCTTAAAATTAACACACTACACATAAGTTACCATTGTGTCTTCACTAAAAGTATTGTGAAACATTTATTAAATAATTTATATTTTTCTGCAAGTAATAAAAAAAATTGATAATTTTCATAAGTTCATTTTTTTTTAATTTTTATAAACAATGACATACAGAAATTTGATTGAAATATAAGAATATAATTATTAGGTTTGTATCTCTTTCAAATTTAAGTATTTAAGCAATGATAAAAAAATATTGCACATCATTCGGCCGCTCAGCAGTGTTATTAGAAAAATTTTAATGGAAACTGCCGATGAGCAGCGTTAGAGGATCCTAAAAATAGTCCAATCAAGAAAAAAGTACAAGTCCTATTCAAATTGTTTATAAATTACTCAGGCAGTGAAAATATCATAATATTGATTAAAGTAAAATTCACTCGGATTCCGGTTAATTTTTATAGTTTCAAATAGTACAGCGGACATCGGAGTGGCAAAAATTAAAATATTACAAAACTTAATGTAGAAAGTGTAAAAGTCATAATTTATAATTTAGTATCGAAAATAAGTAATTAGTAGCTGTCACTATAGAAAATAACGACTCTCTCTCTCTCTTGAATAAAATAACACCACCAAGATCTCCGTCAGACACTCGGCCGATTGCTAATTTGTCTCATTTAGCTAAAGTCTTAGAAAGAATTATTGCTAATCAGGTGACAACGTATCTGGAAGAAAATGAGCTATTTGATCCTTTTCAATCGGGATTCAGGAAATATCACAGTACACAAACAGCGTTGTTGAGGCTCACTGACGATATTCGACAGGCAATGGACAATAGTAAGCTAACTATTTTAGTATTATTTGACCTGAGCAAGGCTTTCGACTATGTCGATCCCAAGAAAATACTGATTGCGCTATTTGAGCTTGGTTTTTCAATGGAAACAATTATTTGGTTTTTCTCCTACCTATCCGGTCGATCTCAGTCAATTTTAAATGATCTTGGAACTCCTATTCAACTACTCAAATCATCATCTGGTGTTCCTCAGGGATCTGTTTTGGGTCCAATCCTATTTTTAATAGTAATGAATTCTGTTGCTCAACGGTTAATTTATTGCAAGCACGGATTGTTCGCCGACGATAAATATATACTCTTGCACTTATTTTTATATCAGTTGAATGAAGCTGTTTGGCAAGTCAATGTTGATGCACAATCAGTTGCTGACTGGGCAAAAGAGCATGGGTTGGAGATAAACTTGTCTAAAACCAAAGTTATGATTTTGGGTTCAAATAGTAAATTGAAACAACTTGAGGACATAGATCTACCACCTGTAGTTGTAAATGGTGTCATAATACCCTACGTTAACTCTACTAAGTGTTTGGGAATCAATATAAGTAGAAACTTATCTTGGGAATTATCACGTTACTCAGACAGTCAGTAAAGTGAATTCAGCTCTGCATTGTCTTAAAGTACGGAAAAACATCTTCTCATTCCCAATCAGAAAATTATTAGTATCAGCAACCATTTTACCGCTAATTGATTATTGTACGGTTGTACTGATAGATTCAACATCTGACAATAACACAAAACTTCAGCGTGCAATGAATTCCTCAATGCGATTTATCTTTAATCTGAAGAAAGATGAGCATATCACACCTTATCGACGAGAACTTGGATGGCTATCTGTAAAGTATCGTCGAATGTACTATATGAGTTGTTATTTTTATAAATTACTTCAAGTTGAGAAACCCAAGTACCTGCGAGAGCTGTTCATAGAAGACACTGATGTCAGACGTTCCAGTAGGTTAGCAGCTAAAAACATTCCTTTTCAAATTACCTCATTTTGCTACTACCTATATGGAGCATTCATTTATAGTAACTGTGATTCGTCTGTGGGAAGAACTACCCGATGAAATTGTGAATTCGAGTAGCAGTGAAGTGTTTAAAAATAAAGTTTTTGATTACTTACTGAATTTGGACAATTAATAAATAAAATTTATTTATCAGAAAACTTTATGTTAATTTGAAAGCGTTAATGTAACTAACTTAGTTTGATGCTTATATTAGTATCTAAGTTGTTAATATTTAGTTGAGAGCGTAAATATGGAGATGTTAGTTGAATCAGTTCTAATTATAGAATCAGTTCTAATTATAGTCTCTTAAGATTATACCTTATGTACTTATTATTATTATTATTGTTATTATTATGTAAGTTGTAAATATTTTTGTATTTAAAATTGCCATTTGGCCTGTGCCTTGGCATGATTAAATAATCAATCAATCAATCAATCTCTCTCTTAAAAAATTATAGTTTTAAACAGTAAAAATTGCCGTTTCAATATATAGTCTATACTATCATACCGAATAACTTCCCTGGCGGATTCGTGGTCACGATAAAATGATCGTCAAACGACGGTGAATGCACCGTAAATTCACAGTGTTGATAAATGATCGTCGCTTGACTATCGAACGACCGTCGTTTGACAGTGCCTGACAAGTATCGTTGTGAAAATTTTTCATTGTTACTTTATGATTTTTATTCTGTATAGTTATTATACTTCACTCGTCGAAAAACAAAATTTTTACTTGGTTATCCCGATTTTTTACCTAAGCAAAAATCGTAGATCATCAATCGATCGTCTGTCATTTAACAGTCATTCGGAAATATATAAATTGTCAAAAAACCGTAACTCGGTGGTGAATGCACAGTGGTCTGTAAGTGAAACGAGCGTATAATGTCGGTAAGTTAGAAATTTTTACAAGTCAACGATAAATAAGTGCTGACTATGTTTTTTTTTTATTTCATTAAAAATTCTCAAAGTAAATAAAAAGTTAGGCAAATGAGAATTTTCAGTAAATACTCAGGATGAAAAATTTGAAAAAAAAAAAATTAAATTATTGTAATTTTCTTTATTTCAAAGTAAAATCATAAAACATTAATCAGATTACATACAATCCACAGAGATCCATCATTTCAATACTTTTCAGAAGAGTTTATGTCCTACAGCAAGTGTTGAATTTTTTTCATAGTTTTAAATGAAGAACCATAATACTTTTTGTTTATGACAAATGTAATAATAACTATTGTTTTTTTTAATCGGAAATATTTTTTTCAACAATTCATTAGTTAATAAATTATAATTAATTTTCTTTTTAGGCGCGCAGTAGCCCTATCGGATCCGGCCCTTGCTTACCAAAGCATTGGACCGGGTTCGAGCCCGGCGTACACCAATGAATATTTTCAATATTTAAGTGTATTATTCTGCTCAGCCAAAAAAATAAAACGAGTTCCAATCTCAAAAGTTTACCCCCTACCGTAGTCGCTCATGACCTCAGTAGTTTATGCGACTTTAAACAAATTAAAAAAAAAAAAAAAAAAAAAAATTCATTTTCAACTCAACTTTTAACATATTTTCTATACCTCTAATATTTTCACTGTAATTCTTCAAATTCGGATCCATTATTAAGGATTTGAGTTTTTTATTAGACGAAAATTTTAATTTCAAAATTACGGCAAAATTGTTTATTATCAAGGAAAATTATTATGAGATATTTTTTTTTTTAATTAAATTTTAAGCAATTTCTTTTCCAGAACTTTTTTTATGCAATTAATAATTTCACCGTAATTTCAAAATCAAGATTTTCATAATTATCAAAAATTTGAATCATTAATTACGATTATTATTTTGAATTTACGGAAGAAATATAAATTTATTTAAGTTATTTTTATCTGTAAAATGAAACAAAAAATGACTAAGTTTTGACACCTTATGAGGTGACTAAATAAATTCTTCGGACAGTGTCTCAGATAGCTTAACTGGTAGAGCGATGGGCGCGCAACTACTCAATCCGGGTTCGAGTCCCAGTCTTGAACTGTCAGAAATATTATTTTTATTTTATTGTTTGTGACAGTAGCGTAAATTTTCCGTGATTTGACAGTATATTGAGCGTACAATGTCGGTCATAATGTCGTAGATTCACTTATTGCGTACATTCATCTTTTCTGCACTCACAGTCGGTACATCAACTGTCTTAAAACAGACGTTTATTACTCAGTTCTCTATTACTTAGAGGTGCATAACTAATGTTTGCATTGTGAAATCACCGTATATTTTGGATAAATTTATAGTAGACGTCTTTCACAATGGTATTCGATGCTGACTGACAAATCGCTCAATAAAAACGAATCTTATACGGTGAAACGACCGTGAATTAATCGTGCTTTCACCGTGTTGCCGAAACCGCCAGGGTTGTGACTATGACTATAGTAAATAACAACTCTGGTTTTAAAATACCCCGAGAAAAAATTTTTCCATATAATCATATATAATTGTATATAATCATATATGATTATATAAGTCAAATATAAGTGTGCGCTGTATAGTGCAGACGTGTTTTTGCATTGGTGCATTTGGTGTGTTATTTGTAAATGATATTGTATTTTATTGATATAGAAAATTTATTTAAACTATATTTTCGAATACTGGCTTCTTTTTGAAATAATAATCGCTTGTATTTCTTACTAAACGGATTTTGTATTTAAAGAAAACAGTTGCAATTTCTGATTTTGGTTAGTTTTATTTTGGCTAACCTATTATAAAATTGAAGTGTGCTGCCATCTTGCGTTTGGTATATATATTATGCTGTCATCTCACAATTCTTGTGACAATGTCTATGTCGTGTGGATTGTGCCTAAAGGTCATCAGTGACGCCGCATCAGCTGTCCAAACAACTGCTAATTGTAAACACTGCTTTCATAACACATGTGTGAAGGTGCGATGTTGTTTACCATCTAAGGCACATGCGGCCGCTAAGGTTAAGGATTGCTGTCCGGCTTGTGTCACTGATGTGTCACCGATATTAGAGGAAATTTCTGAGAAGTTAAACAAAATAGATGGAGTAGATAAGAACGTGGCTAAGTTTGGAAAAAAATTGGACAAGTTTGATGAAACTATGAAGTCAGTCAATGACAAGGTTGACAAACTGATTTCTAATTATGATATGTTGCAGAAAAATGTCAAGGATTTGGAGGCTAGGGTTTCTAAAATTGAGGAAGCTCAACCTGATGGTGGTAATAATCTTTTGGAAGAAGCTAGAGCTATTGCGAAAAATATTGCTGATGATGATTTGGAGGCTAGAATGCTGCAGATGAATCACGTTCACTTGCGGATGAGTTAACGATTACTGGTCTTCCTGAATTAGATGGAGAAAAGCTTCCCGAAGTCGTTGTACAATTAACGCAGGCTTTGAAAGTACCAGTTACTGAAAATGAGATTGTCAGCGCGGAACGTTTGGGTAGGAAGAGTAACAAGAGCCATCGCAGTGTTTGCGTCAAGTTCAATAGCTTGAAGCATGTTGATGAATGCATTAAAAGTATTGAAAAAAAAAACAAAGTAAAAGGTAGTACTTTGATGCCTGGCGTTCAGGTCCAGGATGCGGATGCTACTATATATCTTCATCGTAGGCATCCGTCATCTCTGTATAAGCTCAGGCTCGAGGTCCGTAAAAAGTACCCGACAATTCATCCTAAAAACATTTGGATTTCGAATACTTCAGTAAATGTCAGGTATGCAGATGATGAACCACCTGTTAAGTTGAGACCTTCAGTGGGAATAGGCCCACTGCAGGATTTAATTCAATAACAAATCACTGCTCCCTCACCATCTTCAATGTCCATCATCTCATCGCAGAGTCCTTCAACTCAATTAAGTAATTTAAAAGTTTGTTATGTAAACGCTCAATCGCTCAGAAATGAGTGTCATTTTGAAATTTTTAAAGAATATTTTAGAGATCATAATTATGACATGATTGCTGTTTCGAAAACGTGGTTGAATCGGTTAATACCTGATAACATGGTGTCTCTCCCACATCACACTCTTTATCGCCATGATCGCCATCTTCGTAGTGGAGGTGGGGTAGCTCTTTATCTGCGAAATAATATTAAAGCTAAATATGTTGCATCTTCAGTAAACTCAGAAGACAAACATCCGGAGTACTTATTCGTTGAAATATTGAGTTCATCAAAGCAAAAGATACTAGTTGGTGTGGTCTATAAACCACTCAAC
Organism: Cotesia glomerata; assembly: GCF_020080835.1. Classification (NCBI taxonomy): domain Eukaryota; kingdom Metazoa; phylum Arthropoda; class Insecta; order Hymenoptera; family Braconidae; genus Cotesia; species Cotesia glomerata. Next base: position 18,863,012 of record NC_058160.1, read on the forward strand.
ATAGGACATATAGATGATTTAGAGGAGGAGATGGAAAACATAATGGTGCCATTTAATAACATTATTATTGTTGGAGATTTAAATTCAGACTTAAGTAAAAAGAATTTTTATGGTGATCAACTGCGGAAGTTTTGTGATTGTTTAGACTTGCATATTGTTGAGTATGCTCCAACTCATCACTTACAAAACTCGGATTCTTGGATTGATGTTTGCATTGTGGATGATCTGTCCAAGGTGTTGGCGTCAGAACAATCTTCAAAGCCATTTATTTCTGATCATGACTTAATTTCTGTGACTTATAATTACAAAGTTGAATTACAACAGCTGAACAGCTTTACATTCAGAAATTGGAATGCGATTGATGATGATAAGCTGCGAGAATTGTGTGAAGATATTGATTATGAAGCTCTGAAGGAGCTGGGCTCAGTTGATGAAATGAACACTTGTTTATATGCACACCTTGAACGTATTATAAATGCTATTGCGCCTGAAAAATTGGTTGTTCCGCGTCTACCACCGACTACATGGTTCACTGATGATATTAGAAGTCTCCAATGTCGGAGAAATAAGCTTTATCGCATCTACAGAAGGACGGGTTATGCTTATAAAGAGTACTCTAACGTCAGGCGATTGGTTAAAAGACGTATTACTGAAGCAAAGAAAAAAATACTTTGACAATCAATTAATTAATGCAAAAAACTCGAGAGAACTTTGGAATGATCTAAGAAGATTAGGCATTGTTAAACAGAAGAAATCAAAAACTATTATAAAAGTTGACTTGAATGAATTAAATGAATTCTTTGCACGTGCATCGGGTAACGTCATCGATTCAGATGTTGACACGTCAGACATATTGTTGGTTGATAATAATGGCGATGAATTCACTTTCACAGAATTGAACACAGTAACAGTTAGAAAATCAATTATGAGATTGACGTCAAATTCATGTGGCTCGGATGGCTTTTCTATCAAGTCATATAAATGTGTGCTGCCTTTTTTTCAGCAAGCAATTACAGACCTCTTCAACGTGTCATTAACTACAGGAGTCTTTCCGGAGAATTGGAAGCTATCACATGTGATTCCTATTCCAAAAAAGGCATATCCAGTAAACTGTAAAGATTATAGGCCTATATTGCTGTTGCCAAACTTGTCAAAAGCCTTGGAACGGTGTGCTCCTGACCAAATTGTTAAATATATCAATGACAATAATTACTTCGATGAATATCAGACAGCATTTCGTGGAGGTTTGGATACGCAGACTGCCATTGTAAAGTTCTGTGACGATATAAGACAAGCGGTGAATGAGTCAAAGGTTTCAATTGCGATCTCGTTTGACCTTAGCAAGGCCTTTGATTCTGTTAATCACAAAAGATTATTATGTAAATTAAGGTGCTTCATTTGAGACGACTATTTTTTTTTCTCACTCCATTGACGAAATATTGTTCATTACATAGAAAAAAAAATTCTCACCAAAGGATAGTTCTTAATTTCAATTTTAAGTACTCGCTGGATGAATTTGAAGTTTTCTCATTTAATTAACCCATTAAAATCATTTTTTTTTTGCTTAAATTATCTATAGCATAGCGACATTTCATGACATTCATTTGACCATGGGCGGAAGTTGTAGAGGGATCCTTTCTCTTTAAAAGCTCTGACAGCTTATTTCCAATTTATGAGCTATCTCGCCAGTAAAAAATTGTATATTCGATTTTTGCTTAAAAGTCGTGGTTTTTTTATTTTTTCTCCTAAACTATTGATCTGACACCAAAATTGCAAAGGACATTTTTTGTAAAAAAATTAATTTTCTACAAGATAGATTGATAGCTCAACCCTTTCAATGAATTGCCTCTGAGATAAATTTCATTAATTACAAGAAAACAATAAATGACACTATTTTATCGTAATTTTTATACTTTTTAATAAAACAACAGTTAATAAAAAAAATTATAACATTGTATATTTTTATAATCAACCATTTTGATATCGTTATAATGCCTAAATTTTTTAAATTTCGAATCATCGTACAAATATTCTCATAAATATAGTTGTTACATAAAATATATCCAAAATATATAGTCATACATAACTCCAGCTATATTTGCAAAAAAAAAAAAAACGAAAAACCCAAAAAAATTGCAATAAGTCATGAAAAATTGAAGTTATCGAGATAAAAATTTTTTTCGACTCAGATTGAGTATGATTTTCATGTATTTTGTTCTACTGAGTTTGAATCTGAAGTTTTCTTGCCCCGTTAACGTTTTAAAATTAAAAAAAATCTCAAAAAACCAAAAAAATCGGGAAAATTGCAGCTATAAATATGAGAAAAAATCTATAAAACATGATTAAATACTTTTCTTGTATTTTTTCGCGCATAAAATACAAATTAAGAATCTGAAAATATAAAAAATTTTTAAATCTATAAAAAATGACGTATAACTAGAATGAAGAGAACGATTTTCTCGAATTTTAAACTGTTCTTCATTGGTATCGAACTCTTTTGTTCTCAAATGATCTACGCAGTAAATTTTTCTTCCGTTTGTTATTATCTCTTGTATTTCATGCGTGAAAAAATACAAGAAAAGTATTTAATCATGTTTTATAGATTGTTTTTTCATATTTGTAACTGCAATTTTCCTGATTTTTTTGGTTTTTTGAGATTTTTATAATTTTACAACTTTAACGTGGCACTGGGCTAATTAACGTTCAGATTTAGATTCAGTGAATTGAAATACACAAGAATTATACTTGATCCGGGTCCAGAAGAATTTTTTCATTGCTGTGACTGCAGTTTTTTACAATTTTTTGGGGTTTTTTTTGCATTATGCTCAAAATTGGAGGGTGACCGGGTCAAACGATTTGAAATTCGGATTCAGTGGGTCAATATTCATTTCAATAGGTAGTTCCGGTCCAAAGCACTTTTTTTTTGTGAGCTGGAGTTATGTATGACTATATATTTTAGATATATTTTATGTAACAACTATATTTATTAGAATATTTGTAAGATGATTTAAAATTTTAAAAATTTAGGCATTATAACGATATCAAAATGGTTGATTATAAAAATATACAATGTTATAATTTTTAACTTCCCGCTAAGAAAATTGAAAATTTTCAAAAATCGGGAAGTTATTGGTTTTACCCCGTTTTTCGAAAATCGAGTTCTCATCAGATCTAGACGTTTTGAGGTCCTAGGAAACTCCCTGAATGTTTTCGCGATGATGTCCGTATGTCTGCCTGTATGTGTGTGTGTGTGTGTGTGTGTGTGTGTGTGTGTGTGTGTGTGTGTGTGTGTGTGTGTGTGTGTGTGTGTGTGTGTGTGTGTGTGTGTGTGTGGCCGTATGTAAACCTCTCATACTTTTTGACTGGTTTGACCGATTTCATCGCGGTTGGCGCCATTCGAAAGGGCTCGACTAAACTTAGATTTTAAATACCATTTGGACCGATTCGAATCAGTAGATTTTGAGAAATCTCAAAAAAACTACAAAAAAAAATTTTTTGAAATGTCGTTTTTTTGGAATTACTTTTAAATGGCTTTACCGATCTATTCCAAAATCTCATGAGCTCTTAAAATTAAAAACCACGTCGATCACCGCAAGCCCGGTCAAAATCGATTGATTCGTTCGTGAATTATCGTTGTCGAAAAAAAACCGAAAAAAGTGTTTTTTCGGTATTACTTCGAAATTACTGGCTCGATCAATTTCAACTTAATAGTCCTTCATGGAGTTTTGAAAACTGCGTCGAATGCCGCCAACCGCGTGAAAATCGGTTCATTTATTCAAAAGTTATTGCCGTTTGAAAATTCAAAAAATTGTGTTTTATTAAACTGCTATTAGAGTTTTGAGCTCGGAGAGCTCAAAATGACACAGCAATCATATTTTCGAGCTCGAAGAGTTCAAAAACTTAATGTGTAACTTTGAGCGCTTAAGTACAAAATGAGCGGGAAGTTGCAAGGATGGCCTTTAGAGTCTATCTATCCATCTATATGGAATCACGTATATAATTATATACAATTAAAAGTTTGGAAAATCTAAATAAGCATGCCTTAAGCGCTCATGTCATACATAACTTCTTTAGATCATAACAAAAATTATTCGTTTTTAATTTGAATTTTCCCGCGAGTAGTATTATCCCCTCTGTAGGTCGAATTAAAGAAAAATTTTAACAGATGATAAAACAGTTCGTAATTATACCATCATGTGTGTATAGTTTCTGCTTGTTTATAGTTATTTCAATTCTATTTATGAAAAATAATATATATGGCTGCCGAAACCGCAGAAAAAGTCACCGAACTGACTATCGAAAAAAATTAACTGTATCGAAACAGAATTATTTTGACACTCAATTTTCACAAGGGTTTTGATAAACTTCCTCAGGAATAAAACAAAAAAAAAAATTAAATCGTGAAAGTGATTTTTGACAAAGTTGTGGTGTTATCAAGCCCATAGCTCCCGTGAATACCACGCTCTTATTCATTTAATTAATCAGAAAAACGAGTTTTTTCTGAGAAATCTTATTTAATCGATAAGAAAATTTTTTAACGTGTTCTATAGTTACTATTATTTATTTCAATATGCTTTTTATCCATAATTTTTTTCGTTTAAATTATGAAAATCACGTTTTAATCGAAATCACGATTTTTAGGCGAGAGTAGAGCATACCTGCGCGCTTCGCGCTTAAGGCATGCAATATATAATTATATAATCATCCATGATTAAGGCTTCACACAAGACGAGAGTAGGCGAGAATATCAAAAATCTCGTCTCGGTCTCGTCAATTCCGAAAAAATTAAGTCTCGTTCGAGTCTCAGTCTCGTCTCGTTACCAGTTGTCTCGTCTCGTCTCGCTTAGTTCTAAATGTTAAGAATTTTCTATTAAGTTTCTTACCAAACACTTGAGTGTTCGACCAATTCTATTATATATACTCCCACAGATGTATACAATAATTTTTCATATATTTACTACAAAAAATACAGGAAAAAACAAAAAATTCCTCCATGGAATCTGCAGATGTCCAAATAGAGACTTAATTTTCAAAACATCGAGATTTAGTGGCAATAAAAGTTGTCCGTTAAGTACTGAATTAATAATGAGATTAGTTTTTATATTTGTAAATTCTATTTTTTCTTGAAATATAACGTTAATTATCGCAAATTTGTAACAACTATAATAATTAATATTCTTTTGAAATATTATATCGACATAACACATTGGCGATTATAATGGAAACTTTTTATATTTAATTGTTTTATATAGACAGCAACGTGTGGGACCGAATACATGTGATTTAGTAATAAAATTTATTAATAACTTCAGCTTTTGTCTAAACACACGTGCTGTAATGTCATGACGATGTATTGCATTTTGGCCAGGCAACAGCAAAGATGTAATCTCTGGCCATTTTGGATTACATGTGAACGTGATAAATAATTTATACTTACAACTCAATAGCCGTTGTTTGCGGGAACTCGTGACACGTGTTGAGTATTTTAGAAGTTATGTAAGTCACTTAATTAACTGATCGTGCGATTTACACTCAAAATTAATAATTTTATTTGTTATTAATAATTAATTATATTCAATAATATTAGTTATTAATAAATAAATAATAAAGTTACTCGAGAATATCTATCTATATATATATAGGAGACTTTCTATAGATATAGATAGTCACTCATCACGATATCTCTGGAACTATAAGACCTAGAGACTTGAAATTTGGCAGGAATATTCCTTTTGCCAAGTAGAGGTCAGCTAAGAACGAATTTCACGAAATTCCACCCACAAGGGGGGTTGCGGGGGTGTTCACGAAAAAAAATTCATATTTTTCAATTATGGCTTTTAATAGTTCAAAACTTGGTCAGAATGTTTCAAATTACATTTAGAAATTTTTTAAAAACGAATTCTGTGTTTTAAAAACGACATTCCACCCCCCTGGCGTGCCCGTGCGTGGGCGTCAAATTAAGAAAAAATTCGTAAATTTCAATCTATAGCTATTAATACTTTGAAACATGGCCAGAATGCTTTTTTGGCGTTTTTGAGCTGTTAAGAATAAATTTATTATCTGAGTGTGTAAATTTCATAAAATTCATTTATGATATAACTACTTACGTAGTTAGATAACAAAATTAATATTTTTCGAGCATGGCGTATATTGTACGCCACGCGAAGCGGGCGGGTAACGGCTAGTATTTGATATGAGAGTTACACTGAGATAGTAAAAATGTTTAACTACTACGCTTGAAGCATAAACACTAATAATAGCCGAAAACTGTAGAGGTAACATCTCTACTCCGTGCTGTTTACAGGGTGAGAAGTGACACTGGTAGACACATGGAGGGGATAACTTACCAAGTGATAATAATTGATGTTATCGAGCAGGATAGAAAATGATAAAATTATGAAAATGACTATTAAAAAGCAAGGGTTGGTGATAAAAAAGTGCAAATTTAGAGTTTATGTATTTTTTGATGCCACATAATAAAAAAATTAAAAAAAAAAAATTTTTAGGGTGAACACCCCTTATCACTTAGAGGTTAGAAAAATAGATAGTAGCCGATTCTCAGGCTTACTGAATATGCATAAAAAATTTCATGAGAATCGGTCAAGCCGTTTCGGAGGAGTATGGGAACGAACATTGTGACACGAGAATTTTATATATTAGATTAATATTATAATATTAATACATAATATTAATATTTATAAAATATTAATATTATAATATTAATACATAATATATAATATATATATATATATATATATATATATATATATATATATATATATATATATATATATATATATATATTATAAGAAAAATTTTGCCCCATACATTCTTATGAATATAGCTGCTAATTGCTTTATAAATTTTAAGGTTACAGCCTCAGCTGGGAGCTCAATTTGTTCATTGTGTCGTATCTGTTATAGATAATCCGAATAAAAACAGTTTCACTGTAAAAAAATCACGCCAAGTCCACGTTCATAAGACTATTAAGAAAAAAAAATTTTATTTCTTTACAAAAAGATATAAAATAAAAAATTAAAAAATCCAAGTAACCGATATGGTTGTATATGATTTTCGGAAATTAAAAAAAAATTTTGTTGTAAATTTAAAAATTAAAAGAAACAATTTTGGAACGTATTTAGTGTGCGTGGTTACGAAAAATTTCACTTTTTATGAAATTCCTAAAATCTATCTACTAGGACTTTTAAAAAAAAATTGAAGTACACAATGACGCACACCAAGTACGTTCTAAAATTGTTTCTTTTAATTTTTAAATTTACAACAAAATTTTTTTTAATTTCCGAAAATCATATACAACCATATCGGTTACTTGGATTTTTTAATTTTTTATTTTATATCTTTTTGTAAAGAAATAAAATTTTTTTTTTTTGTTCGGATTTCAGTATTTTTTGTAATTATAATAAAAATTGACAATTTTAATTTAATACATTTCCGGTGGCAAACTATCCCCTTTAAGCTATAGTTCATGTAAAAGTTATTCTTGCGCTGCCTGGCGTGTGTAATTGCAAGCTGTCAAATATCTTTTTTTCACTGTACCCTAGCGGTTTTGTAAATGCCGAAAAAATGTCGCAATTATACAGTATTAATGCGGTATTTTTTCAGCATTTTTGCGGTTGTTTTGGTCAGTTTTTTTATCGAAAAATTACGGAACATTTACCGTAAAAATGCGATACATTTACGCTGGAAATGCGGCATATTTACGGTAATAAGGCGGTAAAATGACTGTATTAAAACCATATTTAAAAAATGGTGTCAAATTAAATAACGCTTGGACTGGGATTCGAACCCAGAACCTCCCGGGGACATGTCGGCTACTCTACCATTTGAGTTACCCGGTCTGTACCATATTGTTTTTTTACTTATTCTATATACATTAAGCCACACCGTCCATCTTACGATAAGCATATTTAAAATTAAATAATATAATTATATATGTGAAACAATATAACTTTTCGATTTTAGAAAATTTGCAACTTTCTAAGTGAGAAATTAAAAATTGAAATTAAAATTAGAATATATTTACTTAACATATGTATTATTTTATATTAATTATCGCTAAATACCTAATTAAAAAATAATATTCTACATATTTTTATTCAAAAACAGTATTTGTTTTTGCAAAGTAGCGATGGAGAATAAAAAGCAAAATTTGAAATTTTTCATTTTATTCATTTCTAACATAGAAGTGAACTAAAAATAAAACTAAATCTTTAATAATTGTCCATTATGTCAGAAAATATTCGGCAAAATTACTGTATTATTACAGTAATTATTTGGAATTTTTTGAGTAAAATTTGGGCATTAATGCGGTAATTGTATAGTATATTTTTGGTAACTGTACAGCATAAGTGCAGTATATATACTGTATAACTACAGTATAAAAACTGGCCAAAACAACTATAGTTTAACCGCATTATTACCGAATTATAACGGTAAATATACGGCATGAGCATAAATGCCGAAAAATTACGGTATTTTTACGGCATTATCAAAACCGCGAGGGTAGTTTCCCATCTATTATAAGATTAGCATACATCTTTATATTATTTAGTCTCTGGCCGTCCGCTCTTTACATAAGAAAAAAGTTAAAATCTAAAAATCTGAGTCGCTATAGTTTGTGCTGATTATTTTTAATAATTTTAAATAGAAATTATAAATATAATTGATAATAATCAAGTAATACGCGTAATAAAAAGCATGAACTACTATTATAAAATATCATATTAAAAAAAAATCAAAATAAATTTGAAAAAAAATTTGTAACCTCAAAAAACCGTTCTGCTTACGGTATATACACACTCGGTAGTCTGGCTTGAGAACGGAACTTGGCGCCAGACTCTATCGAGCCTGTTGATGAGATATTTCGATTTTAAAAGCAAAAAAAAATTTTTTTTCCTTCAATTTTTATAAATAATTGCAAAAAAAATATATAAATAATCAAGTTAGAGCTTTAGTTTGGTTATACATTTGTTGAGTAGCTAATTTAGCAAAAAAATGTCTCGATGAATTTGTTGTATTTGCAATAGATTATAAGCAATATTAATAACAAATAAAAAAAAGACCATTTGGCAGCCGAAATGGAAGTATATTTCATCATGAATAGAAAAAAATATAACGAAGATTGTATACAGAACTAGGGCTTTTAACTTATATGCAATCGACAAAAATATATATCGACGGACAAATACTAAAACCAGTGCAATAGCAAATTTCATAATTGGCATAGGGGAATGGGGCATAATTTTGAGACTACACATATGACATGGTACTCACATTAAAGCTTATTTAAAGAGCTTTCGGATGCAATTTACAGAATTGCAATAAGTTATCCCATTCAAAAGTTATTCAAGTTCGAAAGTGAAGAAATATGAATTTTTATGATTTTCAAAATTTTGAAATCCTGGTATTTCTAAATTACTTGACCGATTAAGCTCATCTTCGAACTTGACTTTGGTATTTATCTGTAGAATAAGTATGTTGAGTTTGGTAGAGATCCGTTGTAAATTGGCGACGCTATCGTCCTGACAAGCCGCGTTATATCCCATATATATATAAATATATATATATATATATATAAATACATACATATATAAACTTTTGAACCATATGCATTTTCTGAATTCGCTTGACGAGCTGAGTCGAAATATAGCAAAATTTTTCAAAAGTTCCGTCATGAGGACCAATGCAATAGTTAGATTTCTATGAAATCTACTAAAAGCAGGCGCGAAAGGTAAGTTTGAATCTACAAGAGAACTTAAAATTAAATAAAAAATCAAAAAATCAATTTTTTTCCAAAAACTGATACTGGGCTGTTTTTGTTGCATTTTTTAAAGTAAAAAATAATATAAATAAAAAATTCAATTGTTTATAACAAATTATTTATTGTATAAACAATTAAAATTTGAATAAAAATAAAAAATTTTTTTCAAACATCGAAGAGCAAGATGAGTAATCCCGGGAAAAAATGATCAGGCCTGATCAGACATGAACAAGCATGAGTCTTCAGGCCTGATCAGACAGGTCTGAAAGCCCATTGTTACTTTTAATTAATTATTTTGCTTAATTTTATGGATATAGTACTTGATAGAGTCATACGCAATTCTTTATAATGAATTAAAATAAAAAAAAAATGATGACATAATTGTACGGCCGTAACACCAGCAGTCACCAATCCAACTACTAACCACGCTCAATACTGCTTAACTTTTGTGATATCCGTGCGCCTTGAAGTTCCCACTTGCTGTACTGCTATCTTATGTGACAACAATTCTATGAAGTACATAACGTATCAAATAAGTTTATCATAAATACAGTCAAACCTGGTTAAGAGAGAGTTCAAGGGACCGTGATTTTTTTCTCGCTTATAGAGGTTTCTCACTAATGCGAGTTTCTAGCTTATAGAGGTACAGGAGAAGTTTGTCTCACTTACAGAGGTTTATAATTGACACATATTGACACACTGTAAAACAGTAAGGCGATCTTTACTCTGTTTACCTCCGTGGCATTTTTCGCCTTTAAATATAAATGTTTTGTCCGGTAGGCACTTATAGAACAGAGCGGTTTCATCAGCATTATAAATATCCTCTGCATCATATCCTTCTAAAAGATTTGGTAAATCTTTTGTCCATTGGCTACACACTCCTAGATCCACTGATTTACTTTCTCCAGCTACTTTCTTAAACGATATGTCGTTCCGTTTTTTAAAACCCTCGAACCAGCCATTACTGGCTGAAAAGTTTTCAACTCCCAATTTTAAGGCAAAGTCTTGCGATTTTTGTTTTAACAGTGGCCCAGCTATGGGAATGTTTTTATCGAGAGTCTGTTTGATCCACTCAAGAAGACATTTTTCAACGTCGGGAAACTCAGAAAGCCGGATCCGCTTGATGTTTCCGTGTCCCTCGGAGCACTGGGACTTTATTGAATCTTTAAATTTTATAATTTTATAATAGCTTGATTCGGGTAATCCAAATTCACTCCGTATTTCACACCTTGATTTACCCGATTCAAATGCATTTATAATTTTAAGTTTATCACTTAACGACAACACGTTGATTTTTCGTTTAGGCATTATAAGTTGCTATAAGAGAACTGATCGTTGCAAATGATATTTATCAACTGTAATAAACATGACAAGTAAGTTAATACAGTTAAATATTATTTCTTCGAACCATAAGAAAACAAAAACACACAAAGTTCCTGAAAAAAAAGAATGAGACATACATAGTTAAATTGTCGCTTATAGAGGTACATGCAAAAGAGGCTCTCAGTTATAGAGGTCAGAGTGGGAAAAACGACTGTCGCTTATGCAGGTTTTTGTTTCTCACTTATAGAGGTTTTTGAGAGGTCAAAGTACGGGACCTGAGAATTATTCTCACTTATAGAGTTTTCTCGCTTATCCAGTTCTCTCTTACTCAGGTTTGACTGTATAATATAAAAATTGATTTTATAATCTAATATATTATAGTTTTTCTAATATATTATAGTTTTTATAATATATTTTGATAGTCCTAATTTATTTATTTAACCGAATCCCATTGTAATATCACATTTATTTAAATAATAAAATAAGTAATGATTTTAATATTAGGCAGGAGCAGAGCAGACCAAAACATCCCATAGGAAATGTAACAAATTTTTTATTTCAAAATTATTTAAACGTAATGATAAAAATAATTTTGCACATTTTGTGATGTCCAAAAAAATTTTTTTCATCAAAGTAAAAATTTTTATCACATCTCTGACTATGCAAGTCTGATCAGATCTACTCGGAAAAAAATGATCAGACCTGACCATGCCTGTTCATGTGTGATCAGGCCTGAAATTAGACCTGCTCATGCCTGTTCATGTATGATCAGACCTGAAATTAGACCTGCTCATGCCTGTTCATGTATGATCAGGCCTGAAATTAGACATAGTCATGCCTGTTCATGTCTGAAGCGTTAAATACGCTCAGGCCTGATCATGCCTGTTCATGTCTGAAGTGTTATGCTAAGGACCAAATATGCTAAGAAAAAATTTTTGAATATGTTCAGTGTGTGTACATTAATTTCGATTGATAAATTTGTAAATGATCAATAAACGGTATATTTCATTATTTAATAAATAAAAGTATTTTGGTTATCATTAAAAACCTACCGTAGGGTAAATTTAATTAACTTTTCTAGGCATAGACAGGCATGAACATGTCTGAGCGTATTTCACATTTCAGACATGAACAGGCATGGACAGGCCTGATCAGACATGAACAGACATGAGCGTATTTAACCCTTCAGACATGAACAGGTATGGACAGGCCTGATCAGACCTGAGCGTATTTTACCCTTCAGACATGAACAGGCCTGATCAGACACGAACAGGCATGATCAGATCTGAGCGTATTTAACCCTTCAGACATGAACAGATCTGATCAGACATGAACAGGCCTGAGCGTATTTGACGCTTCAGACATGAGCAGGCATGATCATGTCTAATTTCAGGTCTGATCATACATGAACAGGCATGATCAAGTCTAATTTCAGGTCTGATCATACATGACCAGGCATGATCAGGTCTAATTTCAGGCCTGATCATACATGAACAGGCATGGTCAGGTCTGATCATTTTTTCCCGGGATGATTTAAAAAAAGTTTGGAAAATCCAAAAGTGCACGCCTCATAACGCTCATCCATTTTTTAAGAAAAAAAATTGTGTAATTGATTAAAAAAAAAAAAATTATAATTAAGTAATTTCTTACAGAGTATTTTTTTTTTTTTTAAATATCAGCGCCCTTTTTTTTTGTCATATGCGCACGCAATCTAAAAAAATCTAACTTGATCAAGTGGCGCCATAGTTTTCACGTGACAAATAAGAAAAATTTGTTTGTCTTTGTACGATTGTATCGTAATGAATTTTAATAAAAATTCAATTTAAAAAAAAAAATACGTAAATTAGGCTACTGATATGAAATACGGACCCAGTTCATCGCATTCTAAAACTAATAAAAAAAGTCCGGTCTTGAAATATCAATTTGTTCGGGAGTAATCGTTGGTACATCCAAAATGGGGTGACATCCGGACGTCCACGTAAAATTTTTTTCAAAACGTTTTTTTTTTTCAAAATAGCTATATGAAATGATTTTAGAAAGTAAAAGATGGTTTAATTTAAGTGTTTTCTCGGTGTACATCTACTTGTATTATTGTATAAGTGTAATATGGTTGTGATAGAGACATTTAAAGATCACAAAATTGCTTGACCTTGACGAGTTGAGTATAAAGCACACCCTCACGCGCTTCGCGCTATGAGGCGTGCAAAAAATGGTTCCTTAATTTTCATAACAAGTGGTAAAAAAAAATAGTTAATTAACACATGCGTTTTTAAGCGATAAAAAAATTTTTTTCGGAAACGGTTTTTTTTTTAAATCATAATTTTCATTAAAGATTATGTTATCAAAAAAATTTTTTTGATTATCTTATAAACAACGAATTTGTTTATAACAATTTTTTAAACAATATGGGATAAAAATTATTAAAAATCATTTTTAAGTAGCTTATGATCATAAGAAAATGGACCGATAGCAATATTATAAAAGAAATATTTTTTTCAATGTTTAATCAAGGTTGATAATTTTTAACTTAAGTAAATTGTTAATTACAAAGTGAAAATTAACAATTTTTTAATTTTTCCAACGGGAATCTATTCTATAGCCTTTGTAAATTGCTTTATGAAAGGAAAAAAATCCCAGATTAATAGTTTAACAACTATCGCACTTTCAATGTTGATGTTCGTGCTACAAAAAATTGTTAATTAATTAATGGATAATTAATTGAAAAATCGCGATAAAAATTTTTGATCGCTGAATTATTGTTCATTGATCTATCCTGTAGGCGCCTGAATTTTTTCATTTCTTAATTTTTATATTTAATAAGTTTAAATAATATTTTCTTATTAAAGGTCCGAAGTGGGCGGAGCTTACGCAAGCGAGAGTTCCCGTTTTCAGCCGTATTTTCAACCCTCTAGAAAAATTATAAATATCGATTCTAGAGTTCCGGGAGGTAGGACTTTTTTTTAGGAAATTTCTTCTTCTTTTTGTATCTTTTTTCAAATTGCAAAAATTTTAAATAATTTTTGAGATATTCACAAAAAACAAAACCCCTCTTTTTTTACTAAATTGTTTATAACTTTTGTAATTTTTGCAAGGGCCACTCCAAATTTTTCAAAAAATTTCTTGATGCGGTGACGAATCGAATGACACCTCGATCATAATTTTCCGAGGCGATTAAAAAATTTTGACCTAAAAGGCACATGTTGATTAGACTATCGGCTCTGTCGGTCAATTCAACTTCTATTTCTAATTTGCCCTATCCGATTCTATACTTTCCAATACGATTCAATCCATTTCAAAAAACGTATTGGATTGAATTGAATCGCATTGAGCGCCAATCCGTTTCCGTTTGTTTGAATATTAATACGTATAGTTCAAAAATTAGAGTTTCAACTTTGAGTTTTTTTTTTTTAAGTTACAAAAAACTTTTTCACAGACGGTCTCCAGATTTTATAGTTTGTAAAATTTACTGTTCTTTATGTGGATCTTTTCTAATTTTTCTAATAAAAACTTCACAAAAAAAATTTTACGAGACCAAGAACGAGACTCTCGGGTTGCGCTATATGTGGTCTCGGTATCGCCGATAATATTTTCAAAAACGTCTCGTTCTCGTCTCGGAAAAGCGAGACGAGACGAGAAAAATCTCGCTCTCATGTGAAGCCCTATTAGATATAATTATATTTGGCCATTTTTCATAAATAATCATATATAACCAATTTATATATCAATATATATAATTATATATAAATATTTTCTCTTGGGACATATTTAAAATAAACATAAATTACTTAGTGAAATTACTGATATAAAATATGACAACAAAGTAACCCAACTTTATGTTCCGGTTCTTGGCGCTGCTCAACACGTGTTGAAAAGTCATATGCGCATTGACAAAAAAGATAGTTCTAATGCTTTGCTAGAGCATTAAATTTACAAATGAGGAGAATGGGAAGGTCCCACACGTGAAGAATTTAACAAGTGAAATAGTTAAAATTCTACTCATTAAATATATTTTACCAATTCAAGCAAATCAATCATTATATTTTCATTTTTAGCGTTGCGTTTAAAATTTACTATTTTACTTTGGAAATATTGGCGTTGCTTGTATAGAATTAGTTACTGTATTTTATATTTTTTATATATCGTGCGACCATTTTTGCGATATTTCCATAGCAAATATTACTGTTTGAAATAGTATTTTTTTCCATGTAAAGAATAAATTGTAGCATTTAAATAATAAATATCATAAGGTGACCCGGGTAAAAAATTTTGATATACTTATATGTTATTATATATTACTTATATATAATTATATATTACTTACATATAATTATATATAATCATTAGGGCCAGGACTTTCGCAGTTGCTTAAATGAGCATTCATATGTTTAACCTCAAATTTGAATAAAGAAACAACGCCAACTTCCTGGCCCTAATAATCATATACAATTACATATAAGTATATGTAATTGTATATGATTATATATAATTTTATAGAATTGTACAAAAATTACAAACATTATTATATAAAAATATATGAAATTATATATGGTTATATATAATTATATATAATGATATGTAAACTAATAAATGAATTTATTAACTATTAGAAATTTAATTTGTTTGAAGACAATTATTTAATTTATCAAATTTTAATAAATATTTTTTAACATTCAATAAATATTTATCTGGGAGGAGAGTACATTTATTAATAGTTAACAAATATTTATTAAAACTTAATAAATATTTTGTTCAGTGAATTTGTTTTACTAGCAATGTTATATGATATGAAGATTGCTTATAAACAAAAGTCATCTTTATAAATTATCTGCATTAATTATATTACATTATAATAACATTTATTGTTATATACCGAATTCTATTGCAGCTCATAATTATATTGCGATTCGAAGTATGCCCTGATTAAAAAAAGTATTGAGACAAAGAAAAAAGTATTGAAAAATTTTGGTTTTCTAGTCAATCCAATATTTTTCAATACTTTTTTCTTTGTCTCAATACTTTTTTTTATTCAGGGTGATGTAGCAATCAGAAACTATTTTATCTGATGAAAAATTCCGGAAGTCTGCTGAGTTCGAACTCGACTCCTCCTGGTTATCAGTCCTGCACGCTGCTCACTGGTCTGAATAACATACTGTACCTGACAGGATCTATTAAATTTATTTAAATTCAAACCCAAGAAAGATCAGATTTCCATATAAATTTTTTGAAATTTCTTAAAATCCTATAAAACTTAATAAAATCAGTACATTTTTAATAGATTGTTTATTTTGACTATTGTTAATTTTTATATTGTTTATTTCCTATAGAAAATGAATTGTATTTTTTAATTGAAGAATTGAAAGTTGAACATAGTAAAATGATCAGTAATTTAAATATGCAAGCAGTAGTAAAGCATATTATACCAGTTACAGAATCTGAAAATTACTTGTTAATAAAATTGAGAGAAATACTAAGTGTTTTTCAGTTATTAAGACTAGGAGATTTTGTATGTAAGAGACCAGATAATTCAAAGAGAATTAGGTAATTTTATTGTAAAATTGGATTTAAATCCCTACTAATATTATAAATGTGAATGTAAGTTTGTTTGTTACGCTTTCACGTAAAAACTACTTAACCGATCATCATAAAACTTTGTACACATATTCTTGGAAGTATTATAAGTAACATAGGATACTTTTTATTATGGAGGTCCTTTCGTCGCCAATGTAAAATAAAAAATTAGGAAAACGGTTGACCCTGAAGGCCATCCCTGCAACTTCCCGCTAATTCCATACCTGGATGCTTAAAATTGCACTTATGCCGTTTTTGAGTGCTCTTCGAGCTCAAAAATACAGTTCATGTGTTGTTTTGAGCTCTCCGAGCTCAAACAGATAACATGTCTATGCTTTTGAGCTCTTCGAGCTTAGAAGTCTAATGAAAGTTTGATAAAACACTATTTTTTGAGTTTTCAAACCGCAATAACTTTTGAATGAATGAACCGATTTTTACGCGGTTGGCGGCATTCGACGCAGTTTTTTAGGCCTCATAATGAATTTTTAAGTTCAAATTGATCAAACTAGAAATTTCGGAGTAATTCCGAAAAAACACTTTTTTGAGTTTTCTTTCCTGCACGATATCTCTCGAATGAATCAACCGATTTTGACCGGATTAGCGGCGATCGACGTGGTTTTTCAAGGTTAAGAGCTTATTAGTTTTTGGAGTTGATCGATAAAGCCGTTTGAAAGTTATTAAAAAAAAACCACTTTTGTAAAAATTTTTTTTTGCAGTTTTTTTTAGATTTCTCCAAATCTATAGGTCCGAATTGCTCCAAATTATATCCAAAATCTAAGTTTGGACAAGCCCTTTCGAATGGCGCCAACCGCGATCGAATCGGTCAAGCCATTCAAAAGTTATGAGAGGTTTACATACTTACATACACACACACACATGCATACATACAGACATAGTGACACCCTCGCGGGGATAGTCAAGGAAGCTTCCTGTGACTTTTAAACGTCAAGATATGATGAAAACTCGATTTTTGTTAAACGAGGTAAAACCAATAACTTCCCGATTTTTGAAAATCTGAGATTTTCTTAGCGGGAAGTTAAAAATATTTGATTATGAGTAAATTTAATTTTTTTCTAATAGTTAAGGTCCTTCTTTATCTAATAGTGAGGTTTAAATTATACTTTACCGGACAAATTTTTGAAAAAATAAAGTTTTTAAATGTTAGTATTTGTTCAGAGTCTTACGAGAAAGTCAGACGTTTGCAGTATTTCTCGAATTATACTATCAGTCATGGATAAGATGAAGTATAAAAATTAGATTTTCGAAATATTCAGGTTTCTTTTTTTGCAATAAAATATATCAGTTACTTAATTTATTTATCATATGATAGGATATATTCACACATTGTTTATTATAATTTTTTTAAATTCTCATAAAGTTAGAATACAAATGAGTAAATTAAAAACGATATTTTTATGAATAGTGTAAATTTAATTATTTTAAAAATTAAAATTTGATTGTAATAAGAATTCTCATTGAAAGTACATAAAGGTTGTATTTATTGCAAAATTAATAGTAATACCCTGAATGAAAAAAAGTATTGAGATGAAGAAAAAAGTATTGAAAAGTATTGGATTGACTCGAAAACCAATACTTTTCAATACTTTTTTCTTTGTCTCAATACTTTTTTTTTTATCAGGGTAATTATGTACAATTTTATAACAGTTAACAATAACATTATTATTCATTTTTTTGCAAAACTAGTATTAATTTTTAACTTCCCGCTAAGAAAATTGAAAATTTTCAAAAATCGTGAAGTTATTGGTTTTACCCCGTTTTTCGAAAATCGAGTTCTCATCAGATCTTGACGTTTTGAGTCCCTAGGAAGCTTCCCTGAATGTTTTCGTGATGATGTCAGTATGTCTGTATGCGTGTGTGTGTGTGTGTGTGTGTGTGTGTGTGTGTGTGTGTGTGTGTGTGTGTGTGTGTGTGTGTGTGTGTGTGTGTGTGTGTGTGTGTGTTTGTATGTATGTGACCCTTATAACTTTTGAACGGCTTGACCATCGCGGTTGACGCCATTCGAAAGGGCTTGACCAAACTTAGATTTTGAATACCTTTTAGACCGATTCGAACCAGTAGATTTTGAGAAATCTCAAGAAAACTACAAAAAAAATTTTTTTGAAATGTGGTTTTTTTGAAATTACTTTTAAATGGCTCCACCGATTAATTTCAAAATTTAATCAGCTCTTAAGATCAAAAAACCACGTCGATCACCGCAAGCCCGGTCGAAATCGGTTGATTCGTTCGTGAGATCATTGTCGAAAAAAAACCGAAAAAGGTGTTTTTTCAGAATTACTTTATAATTCCTGGCTCGATCGATTTAAACTTAAACATCGGTTATGAGGTTTCAAAAACTGCATTGAATGCCACCAACCGCGTAAAAATCGGTTCATTAATTCAAAAGTTATTGTGGTTTGAAAATTCAAAAAGTTGTGTTTCATCGAACTTCTATCAAAATTTTGAGCTCGAAGAGCTCAAAAGCATAAAATAAGCTATCTCTTTGAGCTCGGAGAGCTCAAAATAACACAGAAGTTGTATTTTTGAGCTTGAAGAGCTCAAAAACAAAATAAGTGAAATGTTAAGCGTTTAGGTATGGAGTTAGCGGGAAGTTGCAGGGATGGTTTTCAGGGTCAACCGTTTTCCTAATTTTTTTACAATATTATTTAAATGTTTTGGTGTGTTAGTAACCCGTAGTTTTTTACCAACATTTTCTGACAATAATGATTTCACCCCGGCTTCACCATTTGTAACGTAGGCTTTTTCTAATATTTCTAATGAAATACCGGAATTAGCCATTTTAGTTATGAAAATAGCTGATACCTCAGGTTTTAATTTCATTAAACTTAATTTTTAACTTCCCGCTAAAAATCTCAGATTTTCAAAAATCGGGAAGTTATTGTTTTCACCCCGTTTTACAAAAATCAAGTTTTCATCAAATCTTGACGTTTGAAGGTCACAGGAAGCTTCCCTGACTATTTTTACGATGATGTCCGTACGTCTGTATGTATGTGTGTGTGTTTTTTTTTTTTTTTTTTTTTTTTTTTTGTAAAGAGGTACGAAAAAAGATCTTCAAAAGACACCGGTATCGTTAACTCTGCCGCCCATCTTCCGGCAGATATCGATAGTCGATAGTGTGGAGATTTTTACCCACTAAAAAAAACATTCCTCTTCCCCTCTCCCCTAGATGGTACGGGGAGGACTGGATTGGAACCGCGTTAGCATTACTTCAATCCAGTCGTGCTGCGTCTCACGACGCCTACTCCTGGCTACTGGTCCCTTTCTGCGATTTTGTTTTTCAGGAGGTGCTGTGCATAAACTGCAACAGCTGACCAGTTTTCCTCTTGTTTGATCATATAGGTCACCAGGCTTGAGGGGGAGAGCCTGGTGCCTATGATCTCTTCGGTGCTTCTTCTGTAGTCCTTCCATCGAGCACACTCGAAGAATGTGTGTTCGGCGTCGTCGATTTTATCCGGGCAGTATTTGCACGTTGGTGTGCTGTGCAAACCCATCTTGAAAAGATAGGCATTGAACTGCCCATGTCCCGTCAATAGCTGGGTCAGGAAGAAGTCCGTATCCCCGTGCTTCCGAGAGAGCCAGACGTTGATGTTTGGGATCAGGCGCGCCGTCCATCTGCCCGTCTCTCCCGATGTCCATCGGTCCTGCCACTCTTGCTGCGTTTCCGCCATTATCCTTGTTCTTGCGTCCTTCATGTTATCATCACTGTCTTTAGCGTCATAGAGTTTTGCTCTTTCGAACGCTAATAGGTCGATGGGCGCGGCTCCTGCAACGACCAATACAGCCGCTTCGGAAACTGTGCGGTAGGCGTAGGCAACCCTGAGAGCGCCTCGCCGCTGTACTGCTGCGATCTTTCGCCGGTAGGTCTTCTGCATTAATATGTCTGCCCATATCTCCGCTCCATAAAGCAGTACCGAGTGGACTGCTTCTAGAAGAACTCTTCTCTTTTTTGTTCTTGGTCCCATGGTGTTGGTCATAATTCGTGCTAGGCTAGACACAGTCTTGCTGGCTTTCTTGCATGCACTGTCGAGGTGTTCACGGAAAGATAGTTTCTCGTCTATCATTACCCCTAGATACCGCAGGGCCCTTGTTGACGTCAGCGTTGTTCCTCCCATGTCCATAGCGAATGGTTTTGGAAACCATTTTTGACGGGTCAAAACGACCATCTCGGTTTTCTGTTTGGCGAGTTTCAGGTGATGCTTATCGAGCCAAGTCTCGACGGTGTCGATGGTTTCCCGAACTAGCAGTTCGGCCTCTTCCACGCTGTCCGCCACTATAGTAGCTGCAACGTCGTCTGCAAAGCCTGTTAGCTCTACTTGCTCTGGCAACGGGATTTCAAGAAGCTCGTCGTAGTCTGCGTTCCATAGATCAGGCCCCATTATTGAGCCTTGCGGCACGCCAGCCGTTATGGCGTATTCTTGTGGGCCTTCAGTAGTTTCCACTATTAGCTTTCTATCGTCAAGGTAGTTGTCGACTAGTGCCAGATTTTCTGGCTCCGCGTCAAACTTGTGCTCCAGAGCGTCTAAAATGTCTCCCCAATTTGCGCTGTTAAATGCGTTTTTGACATCTAGCGTGAGGAGAAGACATACTTTACGAGCTTTGAGGCTACCAGTCCATGCTTCTCTCGCTGTCTTTATGACTTTCTTGATCGCTCCGACTGTCGAACGTCCTTTCCGGAAGCCGTGTTGGTTTGCGGCAAAACCTCCAGCACGGTCTATGTCGTTGCGAAGTCTCCCTTGTAAGAGCTTCTCGAGCAGTTTTCCAGCAATGTCCAGCATACAGAGTGGTCTAAACGACGAAGGTGTTATGGGGGTTCCCTTACCTTTGTCTAAGAGAACCAATCTCTGCCGTTTCCAGACCACAGGAAACGTGCCAGTTGCCAAGCATGCGTTGTAGGTGTTCAGGAGTATGTCTGGGTATTCCAGGGCTACAGTTTTGATCACCGATGCCGGGATGCCATCAGGTCCTGGTGCCTTTCCTGTTTTGAGTGACTTGGCCGCGTCTTGTAATTCCTTAATTGTGAAGGGTGTTACTTCGCTGTTCTTAGTGTAGTGTTTCTTCTCCCGCGGTAGGTGTTTGGGGAAAAGCTCCGTTACAATGCTCTCCATCAAGGCAGGAGATTTTGGCGCCTCTGGTGAAGCCTTTCCAAGTCGTTTGGCGACAATTTGGTAGGCTTTACCCCAGAGGTCATTGTCGAGATCGTTGCAGATCTCTTTCCACAGTTTCGCTTTACTTGCTTTAATGGCTCGGTTTAGCATCTTTTTGGCCTGCTTGTACTCTTTTGAATACAAGTCCTGGCTTGGGGAGCGTTTCGTAGCTCTCGTTGCTCGGCGACGTAGCTGATGGCATATATTGCGAAGTTCTGCTATGTCCGCTGACCACCAGTACGCCGGCCTGTGGAAGCTCTGGTTTTTCAGCCGCGGCATAGAGGCGTCACATGCGGCAGTAATTTCTTTCATCGTGTTTAGCACTGCCTTTTCTGTCTCGCTGCAGGTATCCGGTGTCGGGTTGTTCTGGAGGATAGACCAGCTTCGTGCGAGTGAAGCTTGCAATGCCTCTGGATCAAGCCTTTTGGCATTCCACTTCCGCTTAGAAACGTCGCGTTGTGAAACTGGAGCAAATGCCAATCCAACGCTGAATGTCACAAACTGGTGATCACTGCCACTGTATTCTTCGGATACTGTCCAGTCTTCAATCATGTTGGCAGTCGTTGGAGTCGCCAATGAGATGTCGAGGATGGATTCTTGGTACCCTGGTCTTCTAAAGGTCGTGGTGCTCCCAGTGTTCAGCACTATGAGGTCGAGTCTAGCCACGACGTCAGCGACCTCGTTTCCTCTGGTGTCGGAGATAGCAGCGCCCCACTCAGCCGATTTAGCGTTGAAGTCTCCGGCTACGATAACTTCGCCGTTGAACTTAGTGACCGCATCTTCTATATTTACCAGTTTCTGTCGGAACATACTAATCCTTTCGTTAGGTGAGAGATAGACGCTCATGAAGTAGGTTGTGGGGGTTAGAATCCAGACAAAACCTGCTCCACCTCCACTGTTGTTGACGGTAACGTTCTTTGTGTTCACAATCCAAATTGCTGCCGTGCCAGTTTCGTCTGCGAGCCATGTTTTACTTTCGATGTTTAGATATTGCTCGTAGATAAAGCAGACGTCAATTTTACTTCGAAAACACGCTGGCGCAGCAGGTTTTGCGCCAAGGCGCACCTATTCAGGTTGCCTTGTAGTATGCGTGTCATTTCTGACCTTTCATGGCTTCTGCAAGTGCTTTGTGGAATGCCCTACACGCTCCAGTGCCAGAAATATGGCATAGACTATCCTGGGCATCTTTGTCCGAAGCACAAAGGAAGCATTTTAACTTCTCCGTGCAGTTTACGGCCTTGTGGTTCTCTCCGCCACATTTGTAGCAGCACCTGCTTCTGTCTGGTCCCGCACACTGACGTGTTTGGTGTCCATAACCAAGACATTTAAAACAACGTGTTACTTTTACTACTGGGCGTATACGACAGTTCACCAAACCGATCCGTATACGGGCCTTGTCAAGGGCCTTAATCGCACTGGGCTCGTCTAGTTCGCAGAAGGCTGCCCGATTACCTCGTGGTGTGGGTTTTGTCAAATTTACCCTTTTGAGCTCGAAGAGCTCAAAAGCTTAAAACAGCTACTTTTTTTATAGAGCTCAAAAAAGTACATCGATTGTCGCCAACCACGTGAAAATCGGTTGATTCATTCGAAAATTATAACAGTTTGAAAATTATAAAAATTGTGTTTCATCGAACTTTGATAAGACTTTTGAGCTCGAAGAGCTCAAAAGCATAAAACAGCTATTTTTAACTTCCCGCTAAGAAAATCGAAGATTTTCAAAAATCGAAGATTTTCAAAAATCGGGAAGTTATTGTTTTCACCCCGTTTTGCAAAAATCGAGTTTTCATCAGATCTCAACGTTTTAAGGTCACAAGAAGCTTCCCTGACTATCCCTGCGAGGTTGTCACGGTGTCTGTATGTATGTTTTTGTAAAGAGGTACGAAAAAGATCTTCAAAAGACACCGGTATCAGTTAACTCTGCCGCCCATCTTCCGGCAGATATCGATAGTCGGTAGTGTGGAGATTTTACCCACTAAAAACATTCCTCTTCCCCTCTCCCCTAGATGGTACGGGGAGGACTGGATTGGAACCGCGTTAGCATTACTTCAATCCAGTCGTGCTGCGTCTCACGACGCCTACTCCTGGCTACTGGTCCCTTTCTGCGATTTTGTCTTTCAGGAGGTGCTGTGCATAAACTGCAACAGCTGACCAGTTTTCCTCTTGTTTGATCATATAGGTCACCAGGCTTGAGGTCTGTATGTATGTGTGTGTGTGTGTGTGTGTGTGTGTGTGTGTGTTTTTTTTTTTTTTTTTTTTTTTCCCTTAGGGAGGGGAATCCTTTTTACGGATTCTAGGCGTAGCTGTTTGGCCTGGATATGTGGCGACTCGACGCAGCGTCATACTAAAACTCGACGCTAACGCCCCTACCCACTAAACCCTAAACCCCTTTCCTCTTTCCTCTAATCCCTCATGGAAACCGCCGTTAGGCATTACTTCGTGGGGGGAGGATATAGCGACTGCTCTTCCTTCTGGTAATTAGGTATTATTTTACCTTTCTTCTAGTTGTTGTCATTTGCTCTTTTTCTTTCGATGGAACGCAAGTCTATAAGGACTTCTGTTGCAAACGTGTTTGCGGCGTTCCAGGCAGCCTCTGATGACAGCATTGCTTCTACTATTGTCTCTGGTTGGATTTTCTTCTTCAGGATCATCTCCAGCTCATCGCGCTGTAGGTAAAATCATGGGCACTCAAAGAAAACGTGCTCCGCGTCTTCATTGATTCCTGGGCAGGACGGGCACTCCGGTGAATCATCATGCTTGAAGCGGTGAAGATACGTCCGAAAACATCCATGTCCTGACAACATCTGCGTCAGATAGTAATTGACCTCGCCATGACTCCGGTTTATCCAAATGTCGATTTTCGGTATGAGACGGTGTGTCCATGTGTGTGTGTGTGTGTGTGTGTGTGTGTGTGTGTGTGTGTGTGTGTGTGTGTGTGTGTGTGTGTGTGTGTGTGTGTGTGTGTGTGTGTGTGTGTGTGTGTGTGTGTGTGTGTGTGTGTGTGTGTGTGTGTGTGTGTGTGTGTGTGTGTGTGTGTGTGTGTGTGAAAGTATGTGAACCGCTTATAACTTTTGAACGGCTCGACCGATTTCATCGCGGTTGGTGCCATTCGAAAGAGCTTGACCGAACTTAGATTTTGAAAACTATTTGGACCGATTCAGATCAATAGATTTTGAGAAATCTTCAAAAAACTAAAAAAAAAAATTTTATCAAATGTGGTTTTTTTGGAATAACTTTTAAACGGCTTAAAGGTTCAATTCCAAAAACTAATCAGCTCTTAACCTCAAAAAACCACGTCGATCGCCACCAGTCCGGTCGAAATCGGTTGATTCGTTCGAGAGATATCGTGAACGAAAGAAAACCGAAAAAAGTGTTTTTTCGGAATAACTCCGAAAATTCTAGCGTGATCAATTCAAAATTTAAGATTCTTTGTGAGGCTTAAAAAACTGCGTCGAATTCTTCTGACCGCGTAAAAATCGGTTTATTCATTCAAAAGTTATTACGGTTTAAATATTCAAAAAATAGTGTCTTATCAAATCTCTATCAGACTTTTGAGCTCGAAGAGCTTTAAAGCATAGGAAAGCAATTTCTTTGAGCTCGGAGAGCTCAAAATAACCCATAAATTGTATTTTTGAGCTCGAAGAGCTCAAAAACGTCATTGGTGCAATTTTAAGCGCCTAAGTATGGAATTAGCGGGAAATTGCAGGGATGGCCTTCAGGGTCAACCGTTTTCCTAATTTTTTTTTTCTAAGATAGGATCTGTTTGCTTTTTCTCCAGAATATTTATTGCCGTTTCAGCCATTTCTTTTACCAGCTCATTTTTCACCCCGACAGCTTGTAAAACTTCTTTCAAAATTCGGACGTCCGTTTCACCATTGTGAGCACCGTCAGTCGAATTGTCACCAAGAAATTTCAAGGCCAAATTTGTTAACTTCAATCCATTTTTTTCTTTTTTAATTTCTGGTAAATGTTTTTTTAGTATAGGTAGAGTGTCTGAAAAACCTTTTACAATAGATAAAAATTCACTCAGTAAGCCATAATATTTCAAATGGCGCAATATCATTAAAGCATCAAATCTAAATGCATTGTGAGCCACTAATATTAATTTTTTATTAGTTTTTTTTTAAAAAGCTATAAAACTTTTTAAACCATCTTCAATAGACAAACTTTCAAGACAAGTATTATGTAGATGTAACTTGTTTTGTTTTATATGAAGTCCTGTTACTTTTGATGCATGATAATTCATTTTTGTAGGAAACATGTATACATTCAATGTTTTAGTTTCATGATGCAGATATTTGACATATTTCATCAGAGTTTGGAATACCAGTGGTTTCTAAGTCAAAAATTACAAGTTCACATTGCATTGGATCATTATTTTCATTAACATCCGTGAAGTTTTTGATTAATTCTGAGAGTCCATCAAGATCACACTCTGTTTGATGTGAAGTTCCTTCTTTACGTTCCTTGCTTGCAATTTTACCAGCTCGTTTTTGTTTTCGAAATTATCGGCGACTTTTAAAGCCATACGTTTGAGAAATTTTATATTTCTTAATCTTTACTTAATCTTTACGTTGTCTGAAGCATTTAGTTTTTTGACCACATGACAGGGATAGTTTATCGTAAACATTAGGGTGCTTTTTTTTTCAACTATTTTTTTTTTTTTCGGTCCCATCGTGAAATTTTGTTGAAAGTATCAAAAAAAAAAAATACCCTGAAAGTTGGGGCCCTTAATATTAATATTAACCCTAGCGGTTTCACCGCCACGATTATAATATGGTCAATTCAGGGTCAAACATTAGTCTACATGAAGTGATTTGACGGTTTACATTAGGTGTCATTGTGAACAATTTTGACGATTGATTTACCGACTGTAGATCCGAGAAATACCTTTTTCTGCGGGTGAACTTACGGTGATCTGACCGACATTTGACCATCAATTCACCCGCATATAACTGACAAACAACTAGCTCATTACGGTCGATTCACCGTATCATCGTAGGAATCCGATGAAAGAAAATAGGTGTATTCACCCAGAATAATCGATATTCAGCTCGTATAATGTTCGCGTATACGATAATATTAAAAAAAAAAAAATTCAATGTAAAATCACTTCGCCCAGACCGGGGATCGAACTCGGATCATCTGATTGACAGTCAAGGGATTTTCCTGTAATGCTATCCCAGACGTGCATTAAAGATGCATTTTAATCACCATCTATTTTACGGATACTTAATTTAGTTTTGATAATTATTTCTATTCCATGAATTCTAAATAATAAATCATTCTGTGAATTTATCACCCAAAATAAATGCATTAAATTTTATTAATCAAAAAAAAATTTTTTTTTAATTTCATGAGGCTATGTTGAATTTAAAATTTCATAAAAAAAAAATCCTGAAATTTCACAAAAATTTATAAAAGGTGTTTTTTTTTATAATATCAAAAATTATAGTGACTGAATCCTTTTTCAAATTATTTTTATTAACTATTTATTTATATTTTATTAGCCTCATATATTATTTTATGAAATTTTTTTACATTTACAAATAAAACTTCACCCAGCAATTTAGCAATGGATCGCTGGTATAAAATTTCTTCTTTACCGTTACTATCTTCTTTACCGCCATTTGACCTGAAATTCGCTCGCAGACTACCGTGGATTCACCACCGAAATACTCTTTATTCACCGAATTTTTACTAGTCATTCACCGTTGTATTTATGTCTGAAGACAATCAAGGGGTCGGAAAATCATAGTTATTGAGTGGAAAAAAAATGGAGAAAATCTTGTGAATGTTCATTGTATGAACCATGCAATCACCGTCAGAACATTTCACAACTTCACTTATTTTTCACCGTTGAACGACGGTTGTTCAATCGCAAATAGACTTTTTTTCATCGGTAAAGTGAATTCACCGTCGTTTGACCGTAGTTTGGCCGTCACCAGGAATCCGCTAGGGAAGACCTCGATCCAGGCGTTTAAAGATTTCCCCTTAAAAAAGCACAGAAACTTTGGCTTTTTTATGTTTAAATTTCTATAGCTCAGTGGCATTTCATAGCATTGCTTCGACCATGGACGGGTTTTTTTCAGAATTGAATGCTCTACAAAAGTGTCCACTGCGGCCAAGCCGTAACTCGAACCGGTGAGGTAGTATAGGCCTCTAAACTTGATTTTTCTATGAAATTCGCGTTTTTTCGCATTTAAAGTCGCTAAAATCGATATTTTCGGAGATATTTAATAATATTTTTAAAAGATATTTTTTTATAATTTGACGCAATTTTCGATAAACATTTGAAATTACTAAAAATATCTCTGAAAATTTTGATTTTAGCGATTTGGTGCTATGGATCTTTTTTGTAGGAAATTTTTCTGTAGCTCTTGTTATTCACGAGATAAATGCGAAAAAACACGAATTTTATAGAAAAATCAAGTTTAGACGCCTGTACTACCTTGCCGGTTTGAGTTATGGCTTGGCCGGAATGGATACTTTTGTAGAGCATTTAATTCTGAAAAAAACCCGTCCATGGTCGAAGCAATGCTATGAAATGCCACTGAGCTATAGAAATTTAAACATAAAAAAGCCAAAGTTTCTATGTTTTTTTAATGGGAAATTTTTAAACGCCTGGGTCGAGGTCTTAATATTAATATTAAGGGCCCCAACTTTCAGGGTATTTTTTTTTTTTTGATACTTGCAACAAAATTTCACGATGGGACCGAAAAAAAAAAGCACCCTAGTAAACATATTCTATATATTTTGTGCTATAATTTTTTTGACAAACAGCTGCAGCTACTCTATAGTCGAATGATTCAGATGAGCCATAAAATTTATTTTTTGGATGTTTATTTATCACAATGTTGTTAAATGATTCATTGCTTTGCGATGAACCACATGGTGCTAACTTTGATGCATTGGCTGACAGCTTATCAAAGATGTTATTGAGATTTTCGAATAACTTTGGGTCAGTTAAAGGTTGTTTTTTGGGTAAATCTTTGTAAATAAAATTATTCTCTTTTTCGTGGCATTTTAGCCACTCTCCGCATTTATCGTGATTTCCGTATACATGAGGAACAATATTTGACAAAGCTTCGGCAGCAGCTTCAACATTATTTTGTTGTGATTTAAAACACGGACAAACGTCTGTCCGAAATAATTTACAACCTTTGCAGATAAACCCAATTTATATAAACGTGAATTTCAATTTTTTTTGGCATGCTTAGAATCAGACCATTTTTCAACTTAATGCGATGCTTCTCGACGAATTGCTGCTATTGCTGAAGAGTCATCGTCACCGATTAAGACAGAAATAATCACATTTTCTTCCTTCAAGAGTTTATTGTTAGTAACTAATTCCACAGACATATCAGGTTCCATAGCTCGTGCAGATCCATCAAAATTTTCACGACAATCGTGATCACTTTTGGGATGACCGTGTTCACATCTTGAACATCTTGTTGAACGAGTGTTGTAAGAAATCACTTTACCACTATAATATCCAATCAGTGACGTATATCCTGGAACAAAATCACTTATTTTAACTCACATCTCTTTATCGCTGTATATTTAATTAGCGTAAATTAATATGCAATAATGTTATGATCGTATGACATCAAATATACCGTTTTTACTATTGTAAGAATGACCTGATGATCGTTTAGTCCATGCAGTATCTCTGGAAGCTTTTATAGGTGTCGGAGTAGGAGGGTCAGTAGGATTAGGATTCTCAATAGAATTGTGAGTAACCAAAGGAGTATCACTGGAATAACCACACAGTATATAATAACACCGGTCAACACAATTTTTGGGTCTAACTTCTACATGTTAAATTTTGGTTTCTCCTACCACAAAAATAAGGAAAAAAATTTTTTTTCCGATTAAAGTTTGCTTTTGTAGAAACTAGGACAATTTTTCAATTTTTCGGCGAAAATGATTGATTTTTATGTTTTTTCTACACTTCCACTGTAAATTATAGTTAGAAAACATTTTTTTAGATAGAAGAGTCTTTTTTATTCAAGATTTGTGATAAACAATGATATATAGATGTAAAATAACAAGAAATTAATGTCTAAAAGTGAATATTTTTCGTATTTCTTTTATGCTCGTATGAGCTCTCTCGTACTAAGCCCCAAATGTAATCTCCCATCATATTCTCGTTGTACTGCCCTTGATATCGCCGTTCAAAGTCCATCACATCTTGGTGAAAACGTTCTCCTTGTCCCTCGGAGTAGGCCCCCATGTTGTCTTTAAATTCGTCCAGATGAGAATGTAGCATATGAAGTTTATGAGACATTCTGCAGCCCATAACTTTAAAGCTTTCAAGCATTTTTTCAATCAATTCTGCATAGTTAATAGCTCTATGATTCCCAAGAAATTCATCAACTACTGCTTTAAAACTTTCCCAGGCTGGTTTTTCACGAGCATTGAGAAGCTTCGTAAAGTCATCACTCTTCATTATTTGTTTTATTTGCGGTCCAACGAAAATACCTCCTTTAACTTTAGCTTCAGATAATTTGGGAAAAAATCCCCTTAAATATTTGAAAGCTTTAGAGCTTGGATCCAGAGCTTTTACGAATTGCTTCATTAGCCCTAATTTTATATGTAACGGTGGCATTAATATGCTTTGAGGCTTTACGATTGGTTCCGACTTTACATTATGTTTCCCAACCTGAAATTCGACGCGATCAGGCCATTTACGCTGTTGATAATGAACTGAGTCAGCTCTGCTGTCCCATAAACAAAGGTGACATGGATATTTAGTATATCCACCTTGCATTCCCATCAAGAAACCAACCATTTTAAAATCACCGATGACTGGCCATTGGTATTCTGTGTATTTAAATTTTTCTAGTATGATTTTCACACTATCATAGCTTTCTTTTAACAATACAGAGTGTGCTAGAGGAAGACTAGGCAATTCGTTTCCATTGTGGAGCAGAACTGCTTTTAAGCTTTTTGAAGAGCTATCGATAAAAAGCCGCCAGTCAGATGCTACAAATGGTATTCCGATTTCATTAAACAAATCAGTCACGTTGTTGCAGTAACAAATACCGGCTTCTTTTGCAAAAAAACATGAAAAAGTTTTATGGCGCTCTCTTTGATCAGTTATTTTTACACCATCTTCAAGCAAGTTCCATTGCTTTAGTCGTGAACCTAGAATCTCTGCTTTATTTTTGGATAAGTTCAGGTCTCGTACTAAATCATTAAATTCACTTGAGCTAATAAAATGTGGCCCAAAACTTTGCGATTTTGTCATGAAATCACTACCATCAGTGTTGGTTAGTGGTGCACTGGATCCTGTTGAACTTTGTGACGCTTGAACTTCAAAGCTATCTAATCCTGAACGTGCCGGCACAGGCAAATTTTCGTCGTGAGGTATCGGAGATGATGTTGAAGGAAGATCAGGATAAAAAATCTTTTCTGCATTTTTACCAGATCGACGCTTACTTGGATTAACCATACAAAAATAACAGTCATGGACGTGATCACTAGGTTCCCTCCAAATCCTTGGCATCGCAAACTTCATGTGTCGATTTTCTCCTCGATACCAAGCTAGAAATAACAAAATTACAACGGGTGTAATTAAAATTTGCTCGACAATTTTAAAAATCTTAAATTTTGATTTTTTACCTTCTAAAGTATTTTTACAACTAACGCAGGCGAAGTGAGGCACCCAATTTTCATTTTGATTACTGATTTTCAGGTTAAAATAGGCTTCATAGGCTTCGCAAAGTTTTAAATTTGTTAATAAAGCGAATTTTTTACTTCTAACTTTAATAAATTCACCGCAAATAAAACAAAATGAATCAACATCATTTTTACACTGTTTTACTGCCATTTTCCAACTGAGTCATACACAAATATAGTTGTTACAGCTGTAATAAACAAGTTAACATTCACTACTGTGCCTCTTACAAATAATAATACAGTTTACTTTCGGGTTAATCAAAGTGCTGCCATCTTTTGTTCATGAAATGAATTAAATCATACTTATCGTCATAAATCAGATCAAAGCAAACTTTATGAACTAAATATGAATATTTAAGTGTTTTTCAGTGTCTAGAATCAGAATTTAAGCAAGAGAACAGAAACCCAAAAAAAATATTTTTTTTGTTGACCTGTGTAATTTATTAGTTGTAAGAAAGTTACCTTTTATAAAATCGTCATGGTGTTATATTTATTTTCAATTCAAACAGTTAGTTTTTTATTGAAAATAAATTCAATAAACTTTTTGCTGATTTTACTTGGATGTTTCCTGTTAAATAATTGTTAATCCATTAAAATGTATTTATTTTTCATCATTTACAAATCATGTAATTAAATTAAAAGCGAAAGTGAATAAAAAAAAGAAACCCTTTTTATCAGATATAGAAAGATGACAAATTAATTGACAGTCTTTAAAAAATCATGCATATTTTTTAGAAATAAGTAGACATAATTGATGTTTATTAAGAAATTATGTTGATATTAGTAATATTTATAAAATTATTTGAGTTAATTTTACGTATACGTTGTATCAGAGGATTGTTTTTTATCAGCATCTATTGTTAATTGTTTTTCTAGACGTATGAAGTCTTGACAACTATCCTCGGCCACCTGTTCAATAGCTGCTCCAACAATTCTTCCATATCTTTTCAGCAATGCACTGTTTATTATTGGTATATCTAACGCAGAAAGAATTGTATTGATCTGAGCTTCTCCGATCCCTGCATCAATGAAAGCTGAAATTTTTACATTAAATAATCAGTGTTGATAAATGAAAATTCTTATAAATAATATTTAACTATACGTATATGTATACATTCACGTAGAATATGTATTTATTTAATTAATTAATACTTACCAAAAGCTAGTCTCAAGTTTATGTTAAATTGTTTGTGATTTGTATTATTATTTTTTAAACTGCTTGTATTAACTAAGTAAATGTTTTTACATTTCGTACACTTCACATAAAAAATACTTGCTAACCCCAAAATGTTCTCTTTGACAATGTGTTTTAAACTTAATTGTAAATTGCATTTATTACACCACAATTCATCAGCAATAGATTTAACATCAATTACTCAGTTACTGACATGAATGTAAATATCTTCAGGAGCTGAATTTTCTTCAAGTTTTGGCTACATGGCAATCATGTTGCGGTAGCATGAGAAAATAATGTGGCAGCAACATGATTTTCATGTAGCCTTAATAGCACGAAATTAAGCTGCAAAAACTGAATATTTATCCGAACAAAAACAGTTTCACTGTAAAAAATCGCGCCAAGTCCCCGTTCATAAGACTATTAAGAAAAAAAAATTTGTTTTTTTCTTTACAAAAATATATAAAATAAAAAAATTAAAAAATCCAAGTAACCGATATGATTGTTTATGATTTTCGGAAATTAAAAAAAAATTTGTTACAAATTTAAAAATTTAAAAAAAAATTTGGAACATATTTAGTGTGCGCGGTTGCAAAATATTTTACTTTTAATGAAATTCGTAAAATCTATTTACTAGGACTTTAAAAAAATTTAAATACACAATGACGCACACCAAGTACGTTCCAAAATTTTTTTCTTAATTTTTAAATTTATAACACAATTTTTTTTAATTTCCGAAAATCATAAACAATCATATCGGTTACTTGGATTTTTTAATTTTTTTATTTTATATATTTTTGTAAAGAAAAAAACAAATTTTTTTTTCTTAATAGTCTTATGAACGGGGACTTGGCGCGATTTTTTACAGTGAAACTGTTTTTGTTCGGATTTGAGTATTTTTTGTAATTATAATAAAAATTTACAATTGGTACCAACTTAAATATGGCGTTGGTTGCATTTTTTATAGCAAATTATCCCCTTGAAACTACAGTTTATGTAAAAATAATTCCAGCGCACCCTGGCGGGTGTAGATGCAAGCTGTGAAATATCTTTTTTTAACTGTAGTTTCCCATCTAATGAAGGATTACTATGCATTCTCTTTTTTATTTAGTCTGTGGCAGATCACTTAGCCCATCGAAAAAAAGTCAGGATCGAAATTTTTGCGTTGCTATAGTTTGTGCTGATTAAATTTAATAATTTCAATTAGATTAATTGTTATAAGTGAATATAATTAATTAATAACAGTCAAATAAAGTATGAATTACTGTTATAATATACAATTTAAGAAAAAAAAGTACCGTAGAATTAAATAAAATTTTGCAACCTCAAAATACCGTTCTGCTTACAGTAAAAATAGTCGGTAGTCTGGCGCTCCGTTTACAGCAGATTTGAACGGAACTTGGCGCCAGATTCTACCGAATCTGTGGATGCACTGATAAAAAGATTTGTTTATAGTTAAAAATATTTGTTAATATTTAACAAATCATTTATTAGAGACCATTTTTTAGTCGTTAATAAATATTTCTTAGTATTTAAAAAGATTTATTAATATTTAATAAATGAATATCAGATTTATTAAATACAAACAAATCATTTTAAATATTAAGAAATATTTGTTTAATACTAAAAAGTGGTCTCTAATAAATAATTTGTTAACTATTAACAAATATCCACAGACTCGGTAGAAGTCTGGCGCCAAGTACCGTTCAAACGCCATCCTACCGAGTACTATACCGTAAGCAGAGCTTGATTTTAGGGTTAGAAAGTTTTATATATTTATTACATTAATTAATATTGAAAGTAATGTTTTTTTAACAATAGACTACATTTTATTAAACTTTATTAAAAATATAAAAAAAAGTTAGTAGCAAGATTAAAACTTAATGAAAATCATTTTTAACGTATTTGGCGTACGTCATTGAGTACCCCAAATTTTTTCGTGAGCAATATTTAATTTCATGTGCACAAACATATTGAAAACGTTAATGTCTTAAGTTCTAAAAATTTAGGGTACTCTATGACGCACGCCAAGTACGTTAAAAAAGATTTTCATTAAGTTTTAAACTTGCTACTAACTTTTTTTCATATTTTTAATAGTTATAAACAGTACTTGGAGTTTTTTTTATTTCATATTTTTTTGTAAAAACGATTATTTTTTTTTCGAAGTCTTATGAACGTGGACTTGGCGCGGTTTTTTTACAGTGATATATTTTTTTCAAAAACTGTACTTTGACGACTCCTACTGGTGAACCAGTGCAAGTTACACAAAAAAACTTTTATGCTATTTTGAAGAGCGTGAAATTCCCCACAAGGTCCATCAAACCGAGTTGCAATATTGTAAAAGGCGGGTAAGCATTAGAAATTTGAAAAAAAAAAAAAGATTTTTTTACATGCATTTTGAATGGTAAAACTTTAAATTTAAATTGAAATGCGGAAATGAACCACCCTAATATATATATGTATTAGGGTGTGCCAAAATGTAACTCCAGTGGAGAACCTTTTAAAATTTGAATTTTGAGTTTCGCTTTTGACAGAAGCTGTGTTTGGGCATTTCCTAAGATATTTTGGGGGGAGACGATGTATTTGATTTTCATAGAATTTTTTAACAGAAGCTTAGTTTGGGCGTTTCCAGTGAAAATTCAAAATTTGGCCGGAATTTAGCACTGTAAAATACCTTGGGGTGATTATAGATAGTACTCTTTCATGGGAGAATCAAGTAACAAATTTTTGCAATCGCGCTATGAGTATTCTAACACAGCTAAAAATAAACAATGAAATATTTAGTGAAAGTTTACGTATTAAGCTAGTATCTACTTTAATAATTCCTCTTTGATTATTGTTGTGCGGCGTATACGAATATGTCAAACAAATTATTATTAAAGATGCAGCGTAAATTGAATTCGGTTGGCTAAAGCTTGCAGCGAGAAGAGTTTATTTCATAGCTTGTCTGTTTTATAAGGAAATTCGACTAAATTATCGGCAGCTATTCGGCTCAAAACTAGACTTTTTGCCTGTAGCACTGCGTAGAGGTGATGTCCGACAAGACTATCTTCGTATACCGCAGGCTAATTGTGTCATGTATGATAATTCATTCTTAATTCATGGCATACTTATCTGGAATGCATTGCCAGCTAAGACTGTGGCTGTAAATAATTTGGTTGAATTTAAAAATGCTTGCTTCAATCACTTTTTTGAACATGACAATTAACAGTTGCAATCTTTATTTTGGATCTTATTTAAATATTTTTTCTTGCAGAATTATTATGACTTTAAATTAAGTTATTTGTTTGTATTAAATAATCTATTTGGATTTTATAACATTTGAGATTACATCTAATTGTAAACCTTTCATTAGTTAAGTAATCTTGTAACCTATGTAAACCAATGTAATTTAAATATTGATGGCTTTAAGGGAGCTTAGGTTCCAGAGCCAAATAAATTTTTTATCTATCTATCTATCTATATATCTATATATATCTATATATATCTATATATATATATATATATATATATATATATATATATATATATATATATATATATATATTTATATATGATAGAACGCGGCTTGCCGCGACGATAGCGTTTACAATTTAAAACGGGTCTTTACCAAATTTAATATGTTTATTCTACAGATAACTACTATGGTTAAGTTAAAAAAATAAGCTTAATGGTCAAGTAATTTAGAAGTTAGATAATTTTCAAATTCTCAAAATTATGAAAGTTTAAATTTTTTCACTTTCTTTTTCGAATAACTTTCGAATGAGATAACCCTAGTAGCAATTAAGTTCAAGTCTTGGGCAATTATGGCTTAATAATCGTGATGAAGTATCTGTATGCAGATTTTTACAATCCTTCGACAGGAAAGTTACGGCAGATCATTCTTCAAGAATCGTCGAAGAATCGCTTCAGATATTTGACCAAGATTCTTGGGCTAGGCTGAAGCCAGAATTCGTCCAGAAGATGGCCAGAAATAGTGGGGCTCCCCACTACTTTTTGAGACTCAGTTATGGAGGCAGAATTTCTCATTCTCATTCCAGTGCAATAATAATGCTCACTGTTAGTCTTTTTCGTTTCTTGCGCAAGTCTGGGTCGAACTGCTTTATCAACAATTTAGACAAATTTTGCATACAAATTTATCACTGAATTTGACCAAGTATTACCCCAGATTTTGTTTAAAATCTTGTCCGAGTCCGTCACTAGTCTGGACAGATTATTTTTAACTTCCCACTAAGAAAATCGAAGATTTTCAAAAATCGGGAAGTTATTGTTTTCACCCCGTTTTACAAAAATCGAGTTTTCGTCAGATCTCGACGTTTGAAGGTTACAGAAAGCTTCCCTAACTACTCCCGCGAAGTTTTCACTATGTCTGTATGTATGTATGTATGTATGTATGTATGTATGTATGTGTGTGTGTGTGTGTGTGTGTGTGTGTGTTTTTTTTTATAGAGGAGGTAAAATACATTTACGTATGCCAGGACTTGGTGTTGGTGCCAGGACTAGGTGTTTGCCTGGGTATGTCGGACTCAGAAGTCAATATTATTTTACAACAATACCGACTAAACATCCTCCTCTCTCCTTTCCCCATAGATGATACAGAGAAGACTGGATCGGGACCGCGTTAGCATTACTTCAATCCAGTCCATGTTGTGTCTCACGACACCTACTTCTTGTTACTACTGGTTTCTAATCCCTTTCTGCGGTTTTTTCTTTTAAAAGGCGCTGCGCTTAGGCTGCGACAGCTGACCAGTTTTCTTCTTTTTTGATCATGCAGGTTACCAAGCTCTCAGGGGAGAGCGTGGTGCCTATTGTTTCTTCGGTGCTGCTTCTGTCGTCCTTCCACCGATCACACTCGAAAAACGTGTTCTTGGCGTTGTCAATTTTGTCTGGGCAGTGTTTGCACGTCGGTGTGCTGTGCACACCCATCTTAAAGAGATAGGCATTGAACTGCCCATGTCCCGTCAATAGCTGGGTCAGGAAAAAGTCCGTGTCCCCGTGTTTCCGAGAAAGCCAGACGTTGATGTTTGCGATCAGGCGCGCTGTCCATCTGCCCGTCACTCCCGATGTCCATCGGTCCTGCCACTCTTGCTGCGTTTCCGCCTTTATCCTCGATCTTGCGTCCTCCATGTTTTCGTGACTGTTTTTAGCGTAATAGAGTTTTGCTCTCTCAAACGCGAGTAGGTCGATGGGCGTGGCTCCCGCAATGACCAATACAGCCGCTTCGGAAACTGTGCGGTAGGCGTAGGCAACCCTGAGAGCGCCTCGCCGCTGTACTGCTATCTTTCGCCGGTAGGTCTTCTATTTTAATATGACTGCCTATATCTACGCTCCATAAAGCAGTACCGAGTGGACTGCTTCTAGAAGAACTCTTCTCTTTTTTGTTCTTGGTCCCATAGTGTTGGTCATAATTCGTGTTAGACACCGTCTTGCTGGCTTTTTTGCATGCACTGTCGAGGTGTTCACGGAAAGATAGTTTCTCGTCTATCATTACTCCTAGATAGCGCAGGGCCCTTGTTGACGTCAGTGTTGTTCCTCCCATGTCCACAGCGAATGGTTTTGGGAACGATTTTTGACGTGTCAATACAACCATCTCGGTTTTTTGTTTGGCGAGTTTCAGGTGGTGCTCATCAAGCCAAGTCTCGGCAGCGTCAATGGTTTCCCGAACTAGCAGTTCGGTCCCTTCTACGCTGTCCACCACTATAGTGGCCGCAAAGTCGTCTGCAAAGCCTGTTAGCCAGCCGTTATGGCGTATTCTTGTGGGCCTTCAGTAGTTTCCACTATTAGCTTTCTATCGTCAAGGTAGTTGTCGACTAGTGCCAGATTCTCTGGCTCCGCGTCAAACTTGTGCTCCAGAGCGTCTAAAATGTCTCCCCAGTTTGCGCTGTTAAATGCGTTTTTGACATCTAGCGTGAGGAGAAGGCATACTTTACGAGCTTTGAAGCTACCAGACCATGCGTGTGTTGCTGTCTTTATGACTTTCTCGATCGGTCCGACTGTCGAACGACCTTTCCGGAAGTCATGCTGGTTGGTGGCAAAACCTCCAGCACGGTCTATGTCGTTGCGAAGTCTCCCTTGTATGAGCTTCTCGAGTAGTTTTTCAGCAATGTCTAGCATACAGAGTGGTCTAAACGACGAAGGTATTATCGGGGTTCCCTTACCTTTATCTAAGAGAACCAATCTCTGCCGCTTCCAGACCGCGGGAACGTGCCAGTTGCCAAGCATGCGTTGTAGGTGTTCAAGAGTATGTCTGGGTATCCCAGGGCTACAATCTTGATCACCGATGTGGTCATGAACTGGTGATCACTGCCACTGTATTCTTCGGATACAGTCTAGTCTTCGATCATGTTGGCAGTCCTTGGAGTCGCCAACGAAATGTTGAGGATGGATTCTTGGTACCCTGGTCTTCTAAAGGTCGTGGTGCTCCAGCACTATGAGGTCGAGTCTAACCGCGACGTCAGCGACCTCGTTACCTTTGGTGTCGGAGAAAGCAGCGCCCCACTCAGCCGATTTAGCGTTGAAGTCACCGGCTACGATGACTTCGCCGTTGAACTTAGTGACCGCATCTTCTATATTTACCAGTTTCTGTCGGAACACACTAATCCTTTCATTAGGTGAGAGATAGACGCTCATGAAGTAGGTTGTGGGGGTTAGAATCCAGACAAAACCTGATTCTCTTCCGCTATTGTTGACGGTAACGTTCTTTGTGTTCACAATCCAAATTGCTGCCGTGCCAGTTTCGTCTGCGAGCCATGTTTTACTTTCGATGTTTAGATATTGCTCGTAGATAAAGCAGACGTCGATTTTATTTTCAAAGACACGCTGGCGCAGCAGGTTTTGTGCCAAAGCGCACCTATTCAGGTTGCCTTGTAGTATGCGTGTCATTTCTGCCCTCTCGTGGCTTCTGCAAGTGCTGTGCGGAATACTTTGCACGCTCCAGTGCCAGAAATATGGCATAGACTATCCTGGGCATTTTTGTCCGGAGCACAAAGGAAGCATTTTGGCTTCTCCGTGCAGTTTATGGCCTTGTGGTTCTCTCCGCCACATTTGTAGCAGCGCCTGCTTCTGTCTGGTCCCACACACTGACGTGTTTGGTGTCCAAAACCAAGACATTTAAAACAGCGGGTTACTTTTGCAACTGGGCGTATACGACAGTTCACCCAACCGATCATTATACGGGCCTTGTCAAGGGCCTTAATCGCACTGGCCTCGTCTACTTCGCAGAAGGCTGCCCGATTGCCTCGTGGTGTGGGTTTTGTCAAATTCACCCGTTTGACCTCCAGGCTGTCAGTGAATTCACGTTTGAGTGCTTCACGGACTTCGCTCTCGGTAGAGATTTTATCCAAGTCGAGGATCTCGATCGTTGTTGTTGGTGTTAGCGTCTTGACCGTGCCGATGTTTGCAGTTGCTGACTTTACTGCATCGGTGAAAGCCTTGCTGTCTTCGGTCTTTCGAGCCATTTCAAGGAGAACGCCTTAGTGTTTGGTCTTTTTAATAGACTTTATGTCTACGCCGGTCTCGACAAAGCTTACCTTGGCCTTAATTTCCTTTAGGATATCAGCATAAGTTTGGCCGTCTAGTGGTTGGAAAAGAACAGCCTTAGTTCTTGTCTTCCTTCTCCTCGGTTTCTGAGAGGCACCCTTACTTGACTGGTTTTGAGCTTTAGTAGGAGGGGGGCGCTGTTTCATGCTGTTTTTCTTTTTTCTTCCTATTTCGGTCCACTGTAGTCCAGAGGTCCTCCCGGGCTGTCTTTTTCTGTGGTGGCTTGTCGATTATTGAAGAAGGGCTGGGCGTGGACAGCTGCCTTTTCTTGTTATTGTCCTTTCCTTGCTGTGGTAATTTTTTAGGAGTGACCAAAGATGGCTGTGGTTTTTTGGTCAGACTCGGAGTTGTTTGGGTCATTGACGCTAATATGCCTGGTGGTTTGTTGGCTAACCTATATGCTGTAGTAATAGATGTAACCAATTTTTTAATCTCATGATGGAGATTCTTCTTGTCTCTTATAAACTCGGCTAACTTTTCGATCTTGCTGCCGGGCCTCTCTATGGGTGACTGCTGGCCTGTGACGGTCGGTACAGAGTTAATTCTTCCTCGGTAGGTTTGATTAGTGACAGGAGCAAAAGGTCCTCCACTTTTTGGAGGAATGTTGCTCAGCTGTCCGTTCTCTTCCATCTGGGCTGTTTTCAAACTCCCTGTAACCTTGCTAGCATTGCTAGACAGCAGAGCCATGGGGTCCACTCCACTGTTCAAACGGTCCCTTGATAATGACGAGTTCAGGCCCGTTTGCACGCCTTCCCTCGCCGGCACTGAGATATCCCCCCTCTGCACCGTAGACGATGATTGAAATTGATCTGGCATTTTCATATCATCTTTTGCTAGGTTTTGGTCCACCCCGAGTATTTTATTTCCTCGGTACCCGACGCATCTGGCGCGCAGATATGCCGGGATTCCTCTATCCGCCACCTGGGGAAGCGCCCGATGCGGGACCCAGCAAGCCCGACACGAGGTGTGTGTGTGTGTGTGTGTGTGTGTGTGTGTGTGTGTGTGTCTGAAAGTATGTGAACCGTTTATAATTTTTAAACGGCTCATCCGATTTTATCGCGGTTGGTGCCATTTGAAAGGGCTTGGCCAAACTTAGATTTTAAGTATAATTTGGACCGATTCGGATCAGTAGATTTTGAGAAATCTTGAAAAAACTAAGAAAAAAAATTTTTTTCAAATGTGGTTTTTTTTTCGGATAACTTTTAAACGGCTCTACCGATCAATTCCAATCAGCTCTAGACAATAAAAAACCACGTCGATCGCCACCAAGCTGGTCAAAATCGGTTGATTCGTTCGAGAGATATCGTGAACGAAAGAAAAACAAAAAAAGTGTTTTTCGGAATTACTCCGAAATTTTGGGTTTAATTAATTCAAACCTGAAAATTCTTTATGAGGCTGATAAAACTGCGTCGAATGCCGCCAACCGCGTGAAAATCCGTTGATCCATTCAAAAGTTATTGCGGTTTGAAAATTTAAAAAATAGTGTTCTAAGAAACTTCTATCAGACTTTTGAGTTCGAAGAGCTCCAATGCATAGAAATACTATCTCTTTGAGCTCAGCGAGCTCAAAATATCACATAAATTATATTTTGAGCTCAAAAATCTCAAAAACGTCATTACAATTTTAAGCGCCCAGGTATGGAATATGCGGGAAGTTGCAGGGATGGCCTTCAGGGTCAACCGTTTTCCTATTTTTTTTTTTTTTATTATTATTATTATTATTTAGAGTCAGTTTTAACTGCTGTGGTCATATCACCGACTCTCGGGGTCTTTTTGGGTTGTAAAAATCTTAAACCTATGCGGCAAGGGTCCAATCTCAACCAAGCTGGTTTCTAAGACCAGCTTGGGATTCGAACCCATGCCTGGCCGGTGAGTCAGTCTCAGTGCTCTATAGGCCATGCGCCTTAGACCACATGGCTAACGTCACCTGTCTATCTTGATTAATCCTAGACTGGTCAACGTATGAGCATGACGCCGCGCTCAATTATATTTTTTTTATGACATCTTTAATATTTACTAAAATTATTTAAAAAAATTTAACTTTGTTTCTTGAACACATTAGAATATATTAATAATTTTTTCAAACATCTTTGAAAATGTTAAATTGCTGAAAAAAAATTTGTGGTAATTCGCGGGGCTTTCCTCATCCCTTGACCAGAATCGTAAGTAGATTTTTGTCCGCGGCGTTACCGAAAACACCTCTAGTCTCTGCCTGTCAAACATGCATGATCTCGCAACACTGTACGCTCTAAAAGCATTGCAGCAAATCCCTCATCACTTGACCAAAGTCGTTAGGTCACGTTTGTTAACCAGTCTACTGGTCTACTACAGTCTACCAGATTCTACTTCCAGGGCTTGGTCAACTTTCTGGCCAAAGAATCTTGTCCAAAACCAATGGTACTAGGGAACTTGTATCGATGTTCTGTAAATTGTATTTAAAAGGTTTTCAAATAAGCTTCAATTTGAGTATTATAGTATATATGTAAATTCAAACTTACGTCTTATTTCACTATGCCTATTATGAAATTTGCCGTTATACTGATTTCTTTGAATAAGAACCTGTTAAAATGATTGGACTATTGGAATTATTAATATTGTGATTTTATTTGAATAGAAAATCTACTTTCATTTCGGCTGCCGAATGGTACTTTATTTTATAAATTGTAAAATCAACGAAAATATGAAAAAT
Source organism: Cotesia glomerata (assembly GCF_020080835.1). Classification (NCBI taxonomy): domain Eukaryota; kingdom Metazoa; phylum Arthropoda; class Insecta; order Hymenoptera; family Braconidae; genus Cotesia; species Cotesia glomerata. The sequence continues at coordinate 18,905,928 of NC_058160.1, forward strand.
AATGACTTTTATGGCATTATCTTAAAATAACTTATGCATAACTTTTAGTATCGTGGTTTCGTAAATTGCATTTTTATGGCTCGTAAAATAAAATACAACTTTCACTATTGTATGTATAAATACTCTTGAGTTATACATTTTGAAAGCGCTCTAAAGTTTTAGAGACTGTTTATTAAATGATAATTATTGTTTCCACAATTAATCACACCGGCACATAAAAAAATTAGTAAAACGGTTGACCCTACAGGCCATTCTTGCAACTTCCTGCTAATTTCAAATGCAAATTGCTTCAAATTTGACTTAGTGAGATCTTTTTGAGCTCTTCGAGTTCAAAAGCATGGTCTTACAGTTATTTTGAGCTCTCTAAACTTTGAGATGAATACACCATGAGCTCAAGGCTGCGAGGATTAGTTTAAGAAATTGTTTTCGTTTGAATAATTGCAATTTTTCACGATTTCTTTGCGATTTTCAGTGGTTATTCGCATTTACTCTAATTTTAGAGTGCCTACCATCTTAATCAACGTGTTATTTGACCTCAGTGCATCAAAATCCATAAGATAAATACTTAATTTAGCTCGAAAAAAATTTTTTTGTTTGTATAACGGCATTTTTTTTCTATTTTCAGCTATTTTTAACGTTTTTTTCTGTTTTCTTAAAATTTGGGAGGTGTACGAATTCAGCTAATCTCAAATTCAGAATCAGCGTATCTAAAAAAATAACGCTAAATGGATTTGATCAAATATACAAACTATTTTTTTCTATGTGCTAGTGTAATTAATGAGCTGTTGTTTATTTTGATGAAATTCAAACTAAGATATAAATTAATAATGTTTTCATTTTTATTTTTAGTAAGTAATCCAGCAAATGGACCACACTTATCTGGAACTACTACTATAACTGGAGGAACATTTTCAAATGGAATGCAGCCTAACATTAATGAATTAGCAAATATGAATATATGTTTTCCTTGGTCTGGAAGTGCTCGAGGTAGACCACGTAAAGGAATGATGAGAAGAGCTGTGTTTTCAGATACTCAAAGACGTGGCTTGGAAAAAAAATTTCAATCACAAAAATATATTAGTAAACCAGATCGGAAAAAACTTGCAGAAAGATTAGGACTAAAAGATTCACAGGTTTGTTTAAAAAGATAATTCATTAGTGTTTATTTTCGGACTAAAACTATTAATTATTAAATTACTGTAACGAACAAATCAAAGCAAATGACACTTATATTGAATATATTATTACATGTTCTTTTAGTGAGCAATTTTTTTACCTATACGTCCTAATCTCTACAGCTTCAAAACGAAAATTTATTAATTCCAAGTCTTTCAACGTCACTTCTTGAAACTTGTTAACACTAAAACGCTCTCTTTGATATGGAAATAAATCTAACTGCCTATCCATGCTTTTTGCTGACTCCATGACACTTGTTAGATAAACTTTGTACTTTATTTAGTGCTCCAAATTTTCAGCGAGCACATTTTGGATGGATGATTCTCGTTAAATTAATCTCCCTCGCGGTTTTTGAAATACCGTAAATTTTCGGTATTAATGCGTTTACTGTAAATTTACCGTTATAATTCTGAAATAATACGGTATTTCTGTGGTCATTTTGGCCAGTTTTTTTACTATAGTTATGCAGCATTTCTACCGTACTTTTGCTGCAAAGTTCAGAAATAATACTATAAAATTACTGTAAAACTCTAGAACTTTTACCGTAAAAAATCTATGTATTAACTATAATATAACTATAATTTTAAAATAATAAAATCGTATTTCTACGGTAAAAATACCAAAGATATACTATAATTTTGCCGCGTTTATACTGATATAATTAAAGATATAATGCTTTCTACCGTAAGATGGACGGCTGTGTTTATTACTCGGTGAGTCTTATTAGGTGACTGAGTAATTAAGTATGGATAGTGTCTCTGATAGCTCAACTGGTAGAGCCTTCGGCGCGTAACTAAATGATCTGAGTTCGAATCCCGGTCTAGACTAAAAAAAATTATTAATAATAATAACAATCGAGAAATTAGTTTATCAACCTCTTAAAAATAATTCACGATAATTTATAATATTATAAAAAAAAATTTCAAGCTATTGAATAATAGTAGTAAAGCAGCATATTTTTGGTATTTTGCCGGTAATAGAAAGTAGGGATCTTCTTTTCCGGTTTTTTGCTGCAATAATGCCGCAGATATACAGTAAATATGCGGTAAATTTACGGTTTAAATGCTGTAAATATACCGTAACTTTTCTATTGTATTGCCATAAATATTCTGAATTTATTTCGTAATTTTTTCATAATAATTCGACAAAAAAACTGGCTAAAATAACTGAAGTATTACGGTAAAAATACAGCATTTATATCGTATAAATACCGAATCTTTACGGCATTTCCAAAACCGTGAGGGCTGGATTAACTGTTCGAATCATTGCTTGTCCCGAATTGAATCGCATGAGCTAGCTATCCGTCTTTATTTACACTTTCGAAAAGAATATTATCGTCTATTATCTTCGAAAATACGTATTCGTCTTACTCAATAGCTATTTTTGATTGCCGGAACAAGCACCAAATCATTGTAATCTCCTATTTCAAATAGGAGATATATTATAAATTAAATTTATAATATTACTAGCTGTTACCCGCCCGCTCCGCTGGGCGCTTTATAGAATTGTATTTTTAGATCTAGGCTTGAAATTTAATTGGAAGATTGTTTTGATTTGCACAGATCCCAAATTCCATCAAATTGGCCTGTATCTTTTATCTACGTGATTATTCTAGCTAAAATTCATTGTAACTTTTAACGTACAATCACTATACCATTCCCGTGGCTTTCTTCCAAAAATGAATATTAATTGACACGAAGAAAAAAAATTTGAAATGAGCATTGATAGTTTTAGTTAAAGTAATTGCAGGTCTCATAAGTGAAGTTGAAATCTACGTAGCTTAAATTGCGACGAATTTCGCCGTTAATTAAAATTTCCTCCGTAACATCAATTATACATAGAAAATTATTTGTCCTTGTTTTTTACGAATTTTCTTAAAATGAGTAACCAAGTTTCTTTTCTATATCTGATGTATTTAGAAAATACAATGTGTAACAGGGTAAAATTACCCTGCATCGATAAGTCGCCAGAGATCGATAACTATTCGACTAGCACTGGTGCGCCTCGATCTTCGGGCCTAAAGAGAGAGTAGGAGAAGGTATTTTGGGGGTTATTATATAGGTGAGCCATGCGTTGCAACAGGGAGAAGTAGTGTAACCACCAGAGAGTGTGCCACAGAAATCAAGACCGATCCCCGGAGTAGTTACGAGACGACAGAAGCCAATAACATCTAGGACTCCAATCTCGAGTAGTGAGTTAGATCGTCGTATATTCAACAAGTTATCAATAATTACTCTGTGGGCTAGGAGTGGACCGCGGAATTTATACTGGGTTTACTTCTCCTCTGATTAATTATTCTCAATATAATTAATAATAATTCAATAATTATTTAATTGTAATTGTTTGATTCGTTAGTTGCCGTTGAGCGTCCCTCAAGGGGATTTATACTCGAGGACTGCTCAAGGACCTTGTGGTGTTAATTGTCGTGAGAATTATTTTATAATAATAATTTACTCGATTTATTAATGATAATTTTGAACATCTGAAAAATCGGTTAGTTGCATTTATATTATTTAATAAAATAAAAACCGAATGATAAATTCTTCGAGAAAGTTCCTTTGTCTTCTCACGGATCAGGCAAGCGTCGGTCGAATTTTACAACGCAGTTAACGTGTACACAAGGTCAAAGTTACTATGCACTAACGAATACCGGCGTCCATTTTGAGCGCGCAAATTCCTGGCGATTATTTTTACTCAATAATTTTGTTAAGAACAATTGAATTATTATTAATTAATATTATTTGTTACAAGGAAATATTTATTTAACATTATATTATTTATTGAGAATTAATTTATTGAGATTTTGGCACAATTAAGATTGATTTACCCGTGGATAATTTTTCGTTAATTTATTTTATAGTGAGATAAATTATTTATAAATTATTTATTTAATCGGAAAATTCCACGCGGTTATTTTTGTATATTGAATTTAAGTTCTGGAAAACTTATTTTAATAATTTTAAATTTCCTCATCTTGATAAAATTCCTTAGAATTTAATTAACAACGTGGATTATTAAGTCCGGGAATTTTTATTTTAGTTAAAATTAATTGATGAATTTTAATACGAATTATTTATTAATTAAGAAATAAATTACGAGTTGAATTGAAATAAATTTATACGTCGAATGTTCCGGAAAATTTATTTAATGTTGAGTATTAAACTCGTGATTGAATTGGAATAAATTTAGGCGTCGGATTTTAGTTCGAATTTTTGGGAATTAAATTATTATTCGTGAAAATTGTTTTATAATTTAAGGGCTAGCTATTGACTGAATTGTTTTAAGTAGAGAGTTAATGTAATAATTTTCTGGAAATAAATTTCGTTAATAATTTTCATAAAATTAATTAAAGTCAAATCAGTGTGTGTGTGAAGACGCGTGGGTTATGAGCGTGTGAGTGTTAACAGCGTTCCTTCGTGCATTGCGTTCTCTGTGCGAGGTGTTTCGTTGGCGAGGTAATTAAGGGGTATGCGTGTGAGCTGCAGGTAGTCTCAGTTTACGTTGCGTTCACTAGGCTTAGGCTTCTGTTAGTGGTGTGATAAAGACGATCCTCGTGCATTGCGTTCTCTGCGCGGGATCATAATACGTTAAGTTAGTGAGTCAAGTGAGGTATTGTTAAGGTTTGGGTTAGCCGCTCGTCAGGCCAGACGAACTCTGTCACACAGTGCGTTCCTTGTGCAGAGTAACTCTACTGTAAATAGATAGTAAGAACTAAATTATAGTTTTAAGTTGATTTAGTGTATGTGCGAGTGCACAACTTGTTAATTAATTTTGTTAATAAATTTTTGGATCCATTGTTAAATAAAAATTTATTTATTTCAGATCACCTTCCTCCACTCTCTCTCCCTGTAAGATAAACTCAGCTCTGGTTCCGGTTCCAGGAACCGTGATTAAAAATCCTGGTGGCGCCCTTTTGTTTATTAATTAGATTTCATCTTGTTTAGTTTATAATTTTAATTAATTTAATTTAAGGGGCCAATTGAGCGGAATAAAAACCCGTTACAAATGCTTTTAATCTGTTACATTTTCGCAATCCCGTAATAAGAGCAATTCATCGGTTCCCTGGTTAGACATACTGATTGAAAAGCAGTCTGTACATGCAAACTGTATATCTATATATACAAACAAAAGAATTGAAATTATTGAAAAGAATTCGAATTTCATCATTTTTAATTCGTTTCAATCAATATTTTTAAACAGGGTTATGCAGGGATCAGCAAAAATAAAATGTATGTAAAATTCTTAGTCCGTTGACTGAATAGCTACATGTAATGTTAAATTTTGAAAACGTTACAATGACTTTTTTGCCGCTGCCAAAGAGACAATTGTTGTAAGACAATATCACTATTAGAAAAGAAAAATATTTAAATTCGTTGACCTTGGAGGCCATCCCGGTATTTGCCTGTTTCTCTTGAGATTCTATCAAATTTTATATTTGTAGGAACTGTATTTGAAGAACATGAAATTTTTGACAATTATCACTCCCGCACTCCTATGTGGGGGAGGAATTTCGTAAGATCCTATTCGAGATAATTTCTACATTATAAATAAAAGATTCCATCAAAACTTCGAGTCCATAAAAACTGTCGATTGGAAATGAGAAATTTTCATTGTTAACGCCCTCACAATCCCTTTTAGGGTTAGAATTTGAGAAAATCCACTCTCAGCTGAAGTTGACATCGTACACGAAGATTCCTACCAAATCTAGAATCTGCAGAAGTTACAGTTTGGAAATTAAAATTTTAGAATTTAACACCCACCCCCGCAATCCCTATCGGAAGTAGAATTTTTTGGAATCCATTTTGGGATGATCTCCTCATGACAAATGAAAGATTCCTCTACCCAATTTCGAGTTTGTAGAAGTTACAGTTTGAAAATGAAAATTTTAGATTCTAACACCCACCTTCGCAATTCCTATCGGAAGTAGACTTTATTGAAATCCATTTTGAGGTGATCTCTACATGAAAAATAAAAGATTCCTACCAAATTTAGAGTTTTTAGAAGTTATATTATGGAAATTCAGATTTTTTATTGTTAACACCCACCTCCACGATCATTATTGGAATTGATTCGTTGTAAAACCCATTCTTAGATCATTTCTATATCACATATATAGAAGACTTCTACTAAATTTGGAGTTTATAGGAGCTATAGCTTGGAAATTGAAACTTTCAATTGTTAACACCCACCCCCGCAAACTCCCGTGAGGTATCTTAAAATTCGTTCGTATATTATTTCTACATCTCTTAGAGAAAATTCCTACTCAATTAGAGTCTGTAGGAGCTATAGCTTGAAAATTAAAAATTTTCATAGTTAATACCCACCCCCGCAACCCCCTGTGGGGTGAGATATCGTAAAAATCGTTTATAAATTATTTTTACATCACTTACAAAAGATTCCTACAAAATTTGGAGCCTGTAGGATCTATAGCTTGAAAATTAAAAATTTTCATTGTTAGTACCCACCCCCGCAACCCTCTCTGGGGTGAGATATCGTTATATTTGTTTATAGATTATTTCTACATCTCTTACAGAAGATGACTACCAAATTTGGAGTTGATAGGAGCTATAGTTTAAAAACGGGAATTTTTCTTTATTAACGCCTCTGCAACTCCCCTTGTGGGTGGAATTTCGTAAAATCCGTTCTTAGCTGACCTCTACTCAGCAAAAGGAATATTCTTACTAAATTTCAAGTCTCTAGATCTTATAGTTCCAGAGATATCGTGATGAGTGACTATATCGATAGAAAGTCTCCTATATAGAAGATTTCATTTTGGTATTCCAACTGTATAGTTAATCTATATTTCAATCTATAACGCTAGTAAATACTTTCGTTTCCTTAATTTCAACTTATCGCATATAGCAGATTCTAATCAAATTTGGAGCTTATAGGAGCTTTAAAAAAAATTTTTTAACTAAGAAAATTGAAAATTTTCAAAAATCGGGAAGTCATTGGTTTTACCCCTTTTTTCGAAAATCGAGTTTTCATCAGATCTCGACGTTTTGAGGTCCTAGGAAGCTGTCCTGACTATTCCCGCGAAGGTTTCACTATGTCTGTATGTATGTATGTATGTATGTATGTGTGTGTTTTTTTTTTTTTTTTTTTTTTTTTTTTTTTTATAGAGGAAGTCAAATACATTTACGTATACCAGGACGAGATGTTTGTCTTGAGTATGTCGGATTCGGAAATCAATATTATTGACAACAATACCGACTAAACATTCTCCTCTCTCTTTCCCCATAGATGTTACGGGGAAGACTGCATCGGGACCGCGTTAGCATTACTTCAATCTAGTCCGTGTTGCGTCTCACGACGGTTGCTCCTAGTTACTAGTCTCTTCCTGCGATTTTTTCCTTTAAAAGACGCTGCGCATAGGCTGCTTCCAGACCGCGGGAAACGTGCCAGTTGCCAAGCATGCATTGTAGGTGTTCAAGAGTATGTCTGGATATTCCAGGGCTACAATCTTGATCACCGCTGCCGGGATGCCATCAGGTCCAGGTGCCTTTCCTGTTTTGAATGACTTGGCCGCGTCTTGTAGTTCCTTAGTTGTGAAGGGTGTTCCTTCACTGTTTTTAGCGTAGTGTTTCTTCTCCCGCGGCGGGTGTTTGGGGAAAAGCTCCGCTACAATGCTGTCCATTAAGACAGGAGACTTCGGCGCTTCTGGTGAAGCCTTTTCAAGTCGTTTGGTGACAATTTGGTAGGCTTTGCCCCAGATGTCCTTGTCGAGATCATTACAGATCTGTTTCCACAATATCACTTTTCTTGCTTTAATGGCTCGGTTTAGCGCCTTATTGGCCTGCTTGTACTCTTTTGAATACAAGTCCTCGCTCGGGGAGCGTTTCGCGGCTCTCGTTGCGCGGCGACATAGCTTATGACATCTTTTGCGAACTTCTGCTATGTCTGTTAACCACCAGTACGCCGGCCTATGGAGACTCCTATTTTTCAGCTGCGGCATAGAGGCGTCACATGCGGCAGCAATCTCCTTCATCATATTTAGCACTGCCTTTTCTGTCTCACTGCAGGTATCCGGAGTCGGGTTGTTCTGAAGGATAGACCAGCTTCGTGCAAGTGAAGCTCGCAATGCCTCTGGATCAAGCCTTCTGGCATTCCACTTCTGCTTAGAAAGGTCGCGTTGTGAAACCGGAGTAGATGATAATCCAACGTTGAATGTCACAAACTGGTGGTCACTGCAACTGTATTCTTCGGATACAGTCCAGTCTTCGATCATGTTGGCAGTCCTTGGAGTCGCCAACGAAATGTCGAGGATGGACTCTTGGTACTCTGGTCTTCTAAAGGTCGTGGTGCTCCCGGTGTTCAGCACTATGAGGTCGAGTCTAGCCGCGACGTCAGCGACCTCGTTACCTCTGATGTCGGTGTGTGTGTGTGTGTGTGTGTGTGTGTGTGTGTGTGTGTGTGTGTGTGTGTGTGTGTGTGTGTGTGTGTGTGTGTGTAAGTAAACCTCTTATAACTTTTGAACGGTTGAACCGATTTCATTGCGGTTGGTGCCATTCGAAAGGGCTTCGCCAAACTTAGATTTCCTGTTAATTTGAACCGATTCGGACCGATAGATTTTGAGAAATTTGGAGAAATCTAAAAAAAAATAGGAAAAAAATTTTTTTCAGAAGTGGCTTTTTTGGGATAACTTTTAAACGGCTCTACCGATCGATTCTAAAAACTAATCAGCTTTCAACCCTGAAAAACCACGCTGATCGCCGCTAATCTGGTCAAAATCCGTTGATTCGTTCGAGAGATATTTCTGAGCAAGGCCTCGTGACGTTGTCAAATTATTTGGCAACGCAGGTAAGCTCAAAGATTCGGGGACTAGATTAGACAGACGAACGAGACTATTGTAAGGGGGGATAAGTGTTATGGCTCAAACAGGTCTTACGGCTGTACCTCCCCGCATGGGTCCCGCTGGTAACTGGTCGGGTTGTCATTATATTACCGATCAGGCTAACGCAGTCGTTGAATGGGTTGATACAGTTAACTAAGTACGAGGACAGATTGACATTAAATTCAACTCAATTCACATCTGTCCTATGATAACGTAAATGCTTGAGGGCAGGGTTTTTCCTTGCCAGCAAACTTGGCTGTGTATTTCCTATGTGAGGGTAGGATAGATATACGTGCGTGTATAGCTCTTTTGAGCCTAGGAAACGGCCTCTTCGGAGGTAGGCGAAAGCCTCGCCATATATTCTTCGTTCGAGAGATATCGTGAACGGAAGAAAACCGAAAAAAGTGTTTTTTCGGAGTTACTCCGGAATTTCGAGTTTGACCAATTAAAACTTAAGAATTCTTTATGAGGTTAAAAAAACTGCGTAGAATGCCGTCAACCGCGTAAAAATCGGTTCATTCATTCAAAAGTTATTGCGGTTTGAAAATTCAAAAAATAGTATTCTATGAAACTTCTATCACACTTTTGAGCTCAAAGAGAATAGAAAAGGTATCTTTTTGAGCTCGGAGAGCTCAAAAAAATACACAGATTGTATTTTTGAGCTAGAAAAGCTCAAAAAAAGCGGCCAGGTATAAACGGAATTAGCGGAAAGTTGCAGGGATGGCCTTTAGGGTCAACCGTTTTCCGAATTTTTTTTCCTATTTCTTTTTAGATTTCTCCAAATTTCTCAAAATCTATCGGTCTGAATCGGTTCAAATTAACAGGATATCTAAGTTTGGTGAAGCCCTTTCGAATGGCATCAACCGCGATAAAATCGGTTCAACCGTTCAAAAGTTATAAGAGGTTTACACACACACACACACACACACACACACACACACACACACAACACACACACACATGCACGCACGCACGCACATACATACATACATACAGCCGCACGGACACCATTGCGGGAATAGTCAGGGAAGCTTCCTGTGATCTTAGAACGTCGAGATCTGATGAAAACTCGATTTTCGCAAAACGGGGTAAAACCAATAACTTCCCGATTTTCGAAAATTTTCAATTTTTTTAGCGGGAAGTTAAAAATCTATTAAATAAACATTTTCTCGTGGACTGAATTGTGAATCTAAACCATTCTGGAATCCACCGGAAGACACACAAAAAATTTCATTAAAATCGGTCCAACCGTTTAGGAAGAGTTCAGTGACAAACACACGCACAGAAGAAATATATATATATATATATATATATATATATATATATATATATATATATATATATATATATATATATAAAAATATCTATACATTTAATAGGAGTAATACTCTTTGTCGGAGCTTAGTCGTATGAGATATTATTTAAGACTGAGCTGGTGACATCCGTCAAGAGGTTCCCCGTATAGCATAAAATTTGATTATTGACTGCTATTCGGCGAGAGGTTCCCCGTATGTAATAATATTTGATATTTGACTGACGACTGTGCTTACCTCGAGGAGCTCGCGTTTTTATACACTCGCGAAGGAGTAAAGCTCTTGATTAGCGGTGGTGACATATTCCCTCAATTTCCATACTTTTAGGCTAGTGGTGGTGACAAAATTTCTTTGGTTTCTGTTAATTTCTTAATTGTATCTTCCTTTGTATATTGAAAATTATTGACACTATTGGTCCGTCGATGGCCTTCACCTGGAGCGACGAATTGTAGTTGGTCATCCCCTAGTGACCACTAGCGTTTCTCGTGGAGAAGTGGAGCATCTAATTAGAGGTGGTGGGACATCCCTTACTAGAGGTGGTTAAACATTCCCTTTTATCTTTAGAGATTGTACCCTTCTTTTCAAGGATTCCTGGCGCCGTACATGGGGATACCTGGCGACATGGCTCGCCCAGTGGCCTTTACCTCAGAGTGAAGCCTCTTCTTTCTTCATTTTCTATTCTCTTATTTTTTTTTTTTTTTTATTTATTGATTTCTACTTGTACACATTCTCGGTTTTTACAAGGCTACCTGTGAAAAAATATTCTGATCAGGCTTGATATGAGCTGATAAGGCCATATAAAAATTTTTGATATGTTCATATCTAGCCTGTTATGATCTGATATGTCCATATTTAATTTTTTATGTCCTGATATGGCCTGATATGAAAATTGGCCATATCAGGCCTGATCAAGCCTTATCAATTTGATATGTCTATATCAGAATTGATATAGGTTGATATGCTCATGTCTAATTTTACATTATTTTTTAATAGGTCCTGATATGCCCTGATATAACCTTATAAAGTAATATATACTTTGATAAACTTGAAAAAAAAATCCCTGATCAGGGTTGATATAACTAGATATGGATTCATATAGTCTGATATACTCGTACCCTTACCAGCACATAAGTATATATGTTTTGTAATTTTAAATAAATGTTTTGCCTATTAGCTTCCAATACATTTCTTGTAAAATTACAATAGAAATTTTTAACAGTGTGTGTTTCAATGAAAATTAACTATTTTTTACAAATGTTTATTAATTAAAAATATGCAAAAGTCAAGTTCTTATTAAGGTCATATTACTTTAGACTTTGTACATCGTTCTGTATATTTTAAATATCTTATTATAAATTTTAATGTTTAAAATTATCAACATTGAAATTAAACTGTAAATTTTCATATTTTAATTTTTTTAAGACTATCAATTTTGACGATGTGCAATTGTTTTTGTTAACTTATAAATTCTCAATTTTAGCATTTTCTAACAAATATTCGTGAAACAATAAATATTTACTGCTCAAAATTCTATTACTTAATAATTAATATCTAGTAACGAACGATTATTATTTAATATATATCCGTTAAGGACGTAGATTATAAACATTACTTCTCAAATTGGCTATGGTTTTGAGTCAAGATGTATCATAAGTACTACTTATTTTAAGCCGGGCTACCCAGTCTTGGCTCAAGTTTGGCTTTACCATTGAATGGCCAAGGCTAGGTCGCCCAATTCCGGCTCAAGTCTGGGTTGCCACTGAATGGCCAAGGCTAAGTTGTCTAATCCTGGCCCACGTCTGGATTGCCATTAAACGGCCAAGGCTAGGCTTCCCAGTCCAGGGCCTACGCTCGGGGAATCATTGGGTCAGTGAAGACTAGGTTGCCTAGTTCTGGTCCAAGTCTAGGTTACCATTGAATGGCTAAGACTGGGAAACCCAGTCCTGACCCAAGCTCTAATAATCATTGGGTTAGCCAAGATTGAATACCCAGTCTTGATTCGAGTATGGCCCCATCTTTCAACTCTGGCAGTTCCTGTAAAGTGAATAACATTAAAAAGAAGAAAAATTGGTAAAACGGTTGACCCTACAGACCATCCTTGCAACTTCCCGCAACTATTTAATGCAAAGCACTCCAAATTTCACTCACTACGACGTAGATTAAAGAATTAAAAAAGTATTAAAAAATCACTTTTTTTTCATTTTTTTCAAAATTAAATATCCCACAAATCAATTGACCGATTTCACCACTTTGATGGTGTTCGACGCAGTTTTTAAAGCTCAAAATCATTTTTCACTCGCTAAGCGATCCCAGAAAAAATTTTGATGTCATATACAAATATTAGGAAAACGGTTGACCGTTAAGGTCATCCCTGCAACTTCCTGCTAATTTCATACCTAGGCGCTTAAAATCGCACTTAAGATGTTTTTGAGCTCTTCGAGCTTAAAATTCAATCTAGGTGTTATTTTTAGCTCGAAGAGCTTAAAGAGATAGCTTTTCTATGCTTTTGAGCTCTTCGACCGCAAAAGTCTGATAAAAGTTTCATGGAACACTATTTTTTGAATTTTCAAAACACAATAACTTTTGAATGAATGAACCGATTTTCACGTGGTTGACGGCATTCGACGCAGTTTTTGAAGCCGCATAAAAAATTCTTAAGTTTCAATTAATTGAACAAGAAATTTTAGAATAATTTCGAATAAACAATTTTTTCGGTTTTCTTTCTTGCATGATAACTCACGAACGAATCAACCGATTTTGACTGGACTGACGGCAAAAATGATTTTTTCGAAATTTTTCGACAACAATTTCTCTTGAATGAATGAATTGATCTTGATGAAGCGTGAAAATCGTTTTATTCATTCGAAATTAAGGTAGTACTACCGTTACCACAAGAGTCAAATCCCAAAACCTAATCTTATTCGAGTAACGTAGTAGATTTCCCTATACTAAATCACGTTGGAGAAAGAGAGACAGAGATAAATTTTGAATGCTTTTTATTAATAAATATTATCATATGCTTGGAAACCATACTGATTGTTATTAAATATGTTCTAGATGTTATTTTCTCTCGTTGTCTTAATTTTTATAAGAATCTGAACGTCCAGTTTTGTGAAATAAAATAGTCTTTGATTTCCCATAAGGATCGATGGTAAAGGCAAAAATATGTAAATATTAATATTTTTTTTTCAGGACTCGCTAAGCTTCCAAAAATTTTACTGCTTAATTATGATATTAAATTATAGAATAGAGTATAGTGTAAGTCGTAGCTCATACGCTCTTAGTTTTCTTATTAGATTTGTGTATAATCATATTTTGGGTTTATTAGCATTTCTTAATTGTTAAAAAATACAAATTTTTATCAACATCTCAACATATAAAGCTCTGAATTGTTTGTTGATTCCAGATAGTGGTCTCCAAGTAAAGATTGTTGACTTGATCTAACCTTAATTTTTTTTTTCTTTCTATGGGTTACTATGGTCGGCGCGGTCTGAGTTTGGTTGCCAGTGAACATTGACGTGACATCTATGTGTGCCGTGAGTTAACATACTTTACTCTGTTTTATCATTGCAGTGTATCTGTTATTGTTATTGTTTACATTTAATCTCGGTTACTGTAATGTCACTCTCTAATACAACCGTAGGGGCAACGGAAGCTCGGGCTCTCATTTGCAATCTATGTAACGCATCTATCTCTACCAAACCGATAGCCTGTATCCAATGTGGCCTAAACTATCACCCTAGTTGTGCCATGATAACGGGCTCAACGTCAGCTGGTGCGATTAATAAATGCTGCTTCATCATCAAACCGCCTACTCAACACCCAATGAGTTCATTCAAAGAAATCATGATTGATGAACTAAGGAAGGACTTCAAGGATATGCTTGCATCAACGTTGAATGAGTCGGTTAATTAATAAGACAAGCCTGAATTTAGTGATCACGGATAGCATAAAAACTCTTAAAGGGCTCTTGAACAAACGCTTGGACTCGATCCATGACACATTTAACACTTCTATCGATGATATCTCCAAAAAACTTAGCTCATTTGAAGCTTAACTTATTAAACTATCTGCTGATCATGCCGATACTGTTATTAGGTGTGATGCTCTTGAATCTAATTACGGTAACCTGGGCTGCTTGTCCAGTAATCAGTCAACTAATGCTTCTATTCAAGACAATCTTATTGATGAGATTGTGGATCGAGCCAAGCACAGGAAAAATGCTATTATCTACGGACTTGATGCTGACAGTGTTAACGGTGAGTCTCACAATCTATCCCATATCAAATCTGGTATCAGTTCTTTGAGCATAGAGGCTACCAATATACAGAAATGTAAGAGAATTAGGACATTTCAGAATCTCTAGCAAATCCTCGCCCTCTAAAGATTATTATGTCCTCTGAATCTGCTGTTGATTTTTTTTGAGATTTTTCAAAATTTCTCAAAATCTATCGGTCCGAATAGATTCAAATTCACAGGAAATCTAAGTTTGAGGGAACTCTTTAAAACGCCGTTTAGTAGATTCTGATCGGTTTAGTCGTTCAAAAGTTATAAGCGAGTCACATAGTCACACACACACACACACACACATACACACGCGCGCGCGCGCACGCATACACATACATACAGACATAGTGACAACATCGCGGGGGTAGTCAAGGAAGCTTCCTATGACCTTAAAACGTCGAGATCTGATGAAAACTCGATTTTTGCAAAACGGGGTGAAAACAATAACTTCCCGATTTTCTTAGCGGGAAGTTAAAAATATAAGAATAGTCACAAGGAACGGCATCTCCAAAATAGTGGAGACACGCAAGCGGCTTTGAATATCTTCTACCAAAATGTTAGGGGAATTAACACTAAGTTTGAGACTATCATTAACACTATCTCACTACTCAATGCTGAAGTTATCGCTCTAACTGAAGCTTGACTCTCTCCAGACAAGTTCTCTTCAGAATTTATGGACCTTTATCACTTTAATGTTTTTTGTGGGGATAGACGTTCATCATCTAAGGGTAGAGGAGGAGGAGTTCTTGTTGTGGTTGACACTAATCTCACAACTGTTCATATGAATATTGATTATTTCACTGATAAATATGAAGAGGTAGACGCCGTCTGCGTCAAGATCACGACGTCCACTTCCTCTTCACTCTTTTTGTTAGTAATCTACATAGCTCCGGACATCAGGATGCACTCATTTGAGGATTTCTTCGACGACCTGGAGGTGTTTGTACAAGTTCATCGTCAGCTAATAGTGATTGGTGATTTTAATTCCCCGTGTTTTGTGAATCGGTATGTGATATCTGTTTGTGATTTTAAATCCAATATTCTGCGTTCATGGCAAGAGCACTTTGAACTCAATCAGTTTAATTATATTTATAACTCTCATAATAAATGTCTTGATCTAGTTTTTTCTAATTTGGATTGCTCTGTGGAGGGATAGTCCTGGTCACTGGTTGGAGTGGATCCTCTTCTTGTCAAGTACCATAAAGCAGCGAAAATTATTCGCTCCTATCCTGCTCATCATGAGCTAAATCTCAAATCTATTGACAGTGATAAGTTAGTTTTAGAATTACTCTCTGTTGACTGGGATTCCGTCCTCCATTCGAACAATCCAAACACAAGCTTTAATTCTTTTTATAATGTATTAAGCTCTATCTTTAAGTCATCTGTACCTGTTAATTAAAAAGCAAACCAGTGCAAGTAAAAGGCAATTTCCGCCGTGGTATAGTCATAGTATTAAGGCTGATTTAAGGATAAAAGAAGCATATCGACGTAAATTTAAGACAACTGGTTCTCAATTCCACTACCAGAAGTTTTCTCAGCTTAGATCTATTTTAAAATTACGTATTGCGAAGTCTCGGATTGATTACATTGAAGCTGTGGAAAAGAACTTTACCAAACAGCCCTCTGCCTTCTGGTCTTTTCTCAAGAAATTAAAAAGTGACAACTCTGCTCAATCATTCACAATAAACGGATTAGTGACTTCTGATGCTGAGAAGATTGCTGATGGCTTTGCTAATTACTTTTGCTCTGTATTTGTACCGCAGTATGGGTATCCTAGTGATCAATTACAAATGTTGGAGGGATTGGGCTCTGTTAACCCTCCTGATGCCGATGATATCCTGTCATCTATACTTAAACTCCCGGACAAATGGTCTGCAGGTGTGGATAGAATTCCATGCTCTCTGGTTAGATCACATGCTTGTCTATTTTCTGAACCACTAACACTTATCTTTACTGACTGCATAAGGCATGGTATTTATCCAGATTGCTGGAAGACCTCAAAAATACTGCCTATCTTAAAGTCTGGGGATCCATCTTTGATTGATAATTACAGACCCATTCCAATTTTGTGTGCCTTCTCAAAAGTCTTCGATATTTATTTATATGGAAAAATATTTGCTTATTTTCAACCTACTTTATCTCCATTTCAGCATGGTTTTGTCCCCTGCAGATCAACTGTATCCAATCTCTTATGCTTCACTAAATATGTACACAGTTCGTTTGCAGAGCACCTGCAGGTGGACACACTTTACACTGATTTCTTGAAGGCCTTCGATAAAGTTAATATATGTAAGCTGGTCAAAGCATTGAGTGACCTGGGCATTCCACTGGACTTGGTTGTGTTGCTATCTTCTTACCTATCTAATAGGCAGAATAAAGTAATGTTCGAGGGCAAGTACTCTAAAGTATTTAAGTCGACATCAGGTGTTCCACTGGGATCCAATCTTGGTCCACTATTGTTTATCATATTTATAAATAATGTTCTGTCTAACCTAAGTAACAGTAATCTTAAATGCGAAATTGATGCGTTTGCTTCAAAGATTTATTGATTGTTTTGTTGATCTCTGTAATCAGTATGATCTCATCTTAAACTCCAGTAAATGTAAGATAATGTCATACTATAAAAATAAATCGCCGATAATCTTTGATTATATAATTGACAACACTCGGGTCACTAGGGTGTCTACCCATTGTGACCTGGGTATTGTCTTTGATAACAAATTAAACTTTCAGCCGCACATTAGCAAGGTTGTTACAGCGTCATGGAAAATGCTAGGCTTTGTAACCGGATCAAGTCGTAACTTAGTAACAGTTAAAGCCATTAAATCTATTTACTTTTCCCTGGTTAGGTCGCGTCTTGAATATGCTGCAATTGTATGATCTCCAATCTATGAAGTCTACAGTAACAAAATTGACAAAGTCCAACATAAATTCCTCAAGTCCTGTCCTGGAAACTGGATCGCGTTTATTCTAAACCGGGCATGGACAGGAACGAGCTTTGCTGTAGATTCTATAAGACAAAATTAAAAGATCGTAGACTCTGTGCAAGCGCCATCTTCCTGACGCGGCTGGTACAGGGGAAAGTAGATTGTGCACGACTGGCAGACTCTATTACTTTTAGAGCCCCTGGAGGGATAGTACTGGAGGGATAGTACTCCCTTCCAGCTTCCACTCGCTGGCACCAACTTTGCTACTTCTGCTCCCATATACCGGCTAATAAGTGCCTTCAATACTTTCTATAAGATAGATAACAGCCTGGACGTTCACAAGATAAATAATTCGGAGTGTTTCTCAAAACTTTGTTTGTCAAATATTGTATAAACTGGAGCATAGTATCTTTATTTCTAAGTTAGTTAGAGACTTATCATAATATTACTTTTAAGCCAATCATATTGTATCAAATTATGTGTAATATGGAACCCGCTTAATGGTTTTACTGTAGGGTTCATTAAACTGATAAATAAATAAATATTATAAAGTACCAATATGCCAAATTTCATTAAATTCTGAACGTCAATTCTAAAACCGGTAGTACTACCTTAATTGCAGTTTGAAAATTTTAAGAATAGTGTTTTATCGAACTCCTGTTAAACTTTTGAGCTCAAAGAGCTCAAGATGGCACACAAATCGTATTTTTGAGCTCAAAAACGTCATAAGTACAATTTTAAGCGCTCAGGTATGAAATTAGCGGGAAGTGGCAGGGATGGCTTCAGGGTCAACCGTTTTCCTAATTTTTTTGGGTACACTGTTTTGTCTTTCTCCTCTCCCCCCCCCCTACCCCTCTATATAATTAAGTAATTTGATTTTCATAATATCGATACTAAAAGATAAAAAGGCCATTCAGCAGCCGAAATGGAAGTTGATTTCATAATGAATAATAAAAATACTACTAGGGTTGTATACGAAAAAAAAAATAAATTTCTGTTTGATTAAACAACAAAGACGTCAAAACGAATGGAAAAATAAAATTTCATTAAATCTGTCTGAGAAAGCAGGTGATTTTTGGCCTAGACTGATAATAAGGTACCCAAATTAAAGCTTATTTAATAAACTTTCAGATGCCATTTATAGAATTTTGATAAGATATCGCGTTCAATCGTAATTGCACGAAAATACGGTGAAAGTGAAAATTTTTGCGATTTTTGAAAATTTTTGAATTGCTATTATTCCTAAACTATTTAATTTGGAGAAATAAATAAGTACACAAATTGAAGCTTATTAAATAAGCTTTCAAATGCAATTTACAGAAATCTGATAGGATATCGCGTTGCATTGTTATTGCACGGAAATAAGGTAAAAGTGAAAATTTTTTGCGATTTTTGAAAATTTTTGAATTGCTTTCATTTCTAAACTAATCGACAGATTTGACTCATCTTAGAACTTAACCTCAGAAATCGTCCTAAGAATAAGTATGTTACGTTTTATTGAGATCCGTATAGAATTACGGAAGTTAGAGAAGAGATAATGGCGATTATATCGTATATATATATATATATATATATATATATATACGATAGATATATATCGATATATATATATATACGATAGATTTATATGAAATCTACTAAAAACGAATGATCAAAATAGCGAAGAATTACAACAGACAAATTCAATATAGGAAGAGGATAAAAAATAATGAATAAAAAAAGCCTGCAGGCTATTGATTCTTGCTTCCCTTTTTTCCTTCTTTCCGGACTCAACCAACCAGACAGGTTCTAAATTGTCACCATCACTCATCAAATTTAACTTCAAAACTAAGCAAAATTGTATTTGTAACTTTAGAAATCATTTTATTACTTCATGTGCAATGAAATTTCATGCTGCAATGACAGTTCAGTCTATCGGAATACGACGACACGATGCACGTAATATATACTGATGTGTTTACAATTCTCGTAATTGTTCGATTTACCATGAAATCTACTTTCATTTCGGTTGCCGAATGGTTTTTTTTAATATCACAGAGAATAGTTTGGTATCATGACGCGCAATGCAGGAATTTTACCTTTCTGTCCTTGTAGTGCGATATACTATTGTTTCATTATTTACACAAATTGTATGTATTGATACATGACGAATACACATTTTTTTCTCACCTTCGGGTGGAAAACGTCAACTTTCGTTCCCCCGACTAGAAATTTCGTGAGGCATTGCCGGACAATCAATTTGGGGCAAGTTTGGCTTTCCGAACTTTGGCAAGCCTAATTCAAGCCTTATTAATTCCACTATAAGCAAGCCAAAGTTCGGCACTATCATAGTTTTTCCAAGCTACGCCCAAATTCGGCAAACCGAACTTTGGCAAATCTTCGGTAACTGTGATTTCATGCAAGTAAGGCATACCAATAGTATGTCAAACTTCGAACTGCCGTAGGTTTTCCAAGCTATGCCGAAGTTTATCAAACCAAACTTCGGCAAACCTTCGGTAACCGTGAGTTCATGCAAGTCAGGTACACCAATAGTTTGTCAAACCTCGTTTTGCCGTAGGTTTTCCAAGCTACACCCAAATTCGGTAAAGCAAACTTCGGCAAGTCTTCGGTAACTGTGATTTCAAGCAAGTCAGGCATACCAATAGTATGTCAAACTTCGAACTGCCGTAGGTTTTCCAAGCTATGCCCAAGTTTGGCAAACCAAACTTCGGTAAATCTTCGGTAACCGGGACTTCATGCAAGTCAGGCACACTTATAGTATGTCAAAATCCTGACTAGAAATTGTAGTGAGAAATGCCGAAGAATTAGTGAGAGCCAAGTTTGGCTTCCCTAACTTAGGCTTGCCTAGGTTGCACTTCATAAAAACCAAGGTAGGCAGAACGAAAATTGGCATGCCGAAAATATTCCAAATTTGATTGTGATCCTGAAACTGTGTGGCATTGCCGAAATCCGGCATATTATAGAAATGCCGGAATGATTTGTAATAACGGTAACCATAAATAATTGCTTAAATTTGGCTTGCCAAACTTGGACGTAACTAGGAAAGTCTCATGGATTTCTTAAGTCTGATATATCATGGGAATGCCGAACTGGTTTCAAGTAACAATAACCTGAGTTTTGCCAGTTTGGAGTGAACTTGGCTTTCCGAACTTAGGCTAGCCCAATTCGAATCTTATTTGTTTTAAATTAGGCAAGCCGAACATTGGTCGTGCTTATAAGTATCTTGAGGCAGAGGTCGCTCATCATCGGCGTAGCGTTGCGGTATGGTATAGGACTCTCGTCCATCAGGTACGGTGTTCGAGTCTCGCGTTCATGTACGATTTTTAATAATTAATAATTACTAATTATAATTACTATTAAGGCGAGTGTGAAGTAAAGTTAAGTGTTATGTGTGACTAGTGTGACTAATCTAACTCCTACATCACCTCCTTCCCCCTTGACTTATCAAATTTACGAGTCAAAAAAAAACTTCTTCACATTAAAAAACGCTCCAAAAAAATTAAAAAAAAAAATTAGGAAAACGGTTGATCCTGAAGGCCATCCCTGCAACTTCCCGCGAACTCTATACCTAAACGCTTGAAATTGCGCTTATGACGTTTCTTCTAGCTCATAAATACAATATGAGTGTTATTTTGAGCTCTCCGAGCTCAAAAAATAGCTTTTGTATGCTTTTGAGCTCTTCGAACTTAAAAATTTGATAGAAGTTTGATAAAACACTATTTTTTGAATTTTCAAATCACAATAACTTTTGAATGAATGAACCGATTTTCACGCGCTGGGTAGCATTCGACGCAGTTTTTTAAGCTTCACAAAAATCTTTAAGTTTGAATTAATAGAACGGAAAATTTCGGAGTAATTCCGAAAAAATACTTTTTTCGGTTTTCTTTCGTTCACGCTATCTCTCGAACGAATCAACCGATTTTGACCAGATTAGTGGTGATCGACGTGGTTTTTTAAGCTCAAGGGCGAATTAGTTTTTGGAATTGACCGATGAAGCCGTTTGAAAGTTATTCCAAAAAAACCACTTTAAAAAAAAATTTTTTCCCGATTTTTTTTTGAGATTTCTCAAAATTTCTCAAAATCTATCGGTCCGAATCGATTCAAATTTATAGGAAATCTAAGTTTGATGGAACTCTTTATAACGCCGTTTGGTAGATTCCGATCGGTTCAATCGTTCAAAAGTTATAAGCGACTCACATACTCACACACACACACGCACACACACACACACACACACACACACACACACACACACACACACACACGCACACGCACACACACACGGAGGGTAGCGTTGTTCGCGTCCGTAGGTTCTGCTTTTACACCCTACACGTGCTCTCTGAGTAGTGCCAAATGAACAACACCAAACAAAGATATGGAAATGTCAGAAGATTTTCAAACATCGTTTACAGTAAAGAGGATGGATACCTCAGTGCCGGCGAGGGAAGGCGTGCAAACGGGCCTAAACTCGTCGTTATCAAGCGACCGTTTGAACAGTGGAGTAGACCCCATGGCTCTGCTGTCTAGCAATGCTAGCAAGGTTACAGGGAGTACGAAATCAGCCCAGATGGCAGAGAACGGACAGCTGAGCAACATTCCTTCAAAAAGTGGAGGACCTTTTGCTCCTGCCACTAATCAAACCCACCGAGGAAGAATGAACTCTCTACCGACCGTCACCGGCCAACAGTCACCAATGGAGAGGCTCGGCAACAAGATTGATGAGTTAGCCGACTTCATAAAAGACAAAAAGAATCTCCACCATGAGATCAGAAAATTGGTTTCGTCTATTAGTATGGCATATAGGCTGGCCAACAAATCACCAACGAAGTCGGCGTCAACGACTCAAACATCTCCGAGTCTGAACAAAAAATCACAGTCACCTCTGACCACTCCTAAGAAATTACCACAGCAAGGAGATGGCAACAAGAAGAGGCCGCTGTCCACACCCAGCCCTTCCTCAGATATTGACAAGCCAGAACAGAAAAAGACAGCCCGGGATGATACCGGGACCAAAGTGACTCGGCAAAACAAGAAAAAGAAAGAACAGGAGCCAGTGACTCAAGCTGCTACAGCCCAAGACCAGCCAAACAGAGGTGGCTTCAAGAAACCAAGGAGGAAGAAGACAAGAACTAAAGCTGTCCTAGTCCAACCAGCTGAAGGGCGAACATACGCCGATCTCCTGAAGGAAATCAAGGCCAAGGTAAGCCCTGTCGAAACGGGCGTAGACATAAGGTCTATTAAAAAGACGAAACACGGAGGCGTTCTCCTTGAAATGGCTCAAAAGACCGAAGACAGCAAGGCATTCACCGATGCAGTAAGGGCAGCCACTGCAAACCGGCACAGTCAAGACGCTAACACCAACAACAACGATCGAGATCCTCGACTTAGATGAAATCTCTACCGAGAGCGAAGTCCGTGAAGCACTCAAACGTGAATTCACTGACAACCTGGAGGTCAAACGGGTAAATTTGACAAAACCCACACCACGAGGTAATCGGGCAGCCTTCTGCGAACTAGACGAGCCCAGTGCGATAAAGGCCCTTGACAAGGCCCGTATACGGATTGGTTTGGTGAACTGTCGTATACGCCCAGTAGTAAAAGTAACACGTTGTTTTAAATGTCTTGGTTATGGACACCAAACACGTCAGTGTGCGGGACCAGACAGAAGCAGGTGCTGCTACAAATGTGGCGGAGAGAACCACAAGGCCGTAAACTGCACGGAGAAGTTAAAATGCTTCCTTTGTGCTTCGTACAAAGATGCCCAGGATAGTCTATGCCATACTTCTGGCACTGGAGCGTGTAAGGCATTCCGCAAAGCACTATCAGAAGCCACGAATGGTCAGAAATGACACGCATAGTACAAGGCAACCTGAATAGGTGCGCCTTGGCGCAAAACCTGCTGCGCCAGCGTGTTTTCGAAGTAAAATTGACGTCTGCTTTATCTGCGAGCAATATCTAAACATCGAAGGTAAAACATGGTTCGCAAACGAAACGGGCACGGCAGCAATTCGGATTGTGAACACAAAGAACGTTACCGTCAACAACAGCGGAAGTGGAGCAGGTCTTGTCTGGATTCAAACCCCCACAACCTACTTCATGAGCGTCTATCTCTCACCTAACGAAGGGATTAGTGTGTTCCGACAGAAACTCGCAAATATAGAAGATGCGGTCACTAAGTTCGACGGCGAAGTTATCGTAGCCGGAGACTTCAACGCTAAATCGGCTGAGTGGGGCGCTGCTTTCTCCGACACCAGAGGAAACGAGGTCGCTGACGTCGTGGCTAGACTCGACCTTATAGTGCTGAACACCGGGAGCACCACGACCTTTAGAAGACCAGGGTATCAAGAATCCATCCTCGACATCTCATTGGCGACTCCAAGGACTGCCAACATGATTGAAGACTGGACAGTATCCGAAGAATACAGTGGCAGTGATCACCAGTTTGTGACATTCAGCGTTGGATTGGCATTTGCTCCGGTTTCACAACGCGACGTTTCTAAGCGGAAGTGGAATGCCAAAAGGCTTGATCCAGAGGCACTGCAAGCTTCACTCGCACGAAACTGGTCTATCCTCCAGAACAACCCGACACCGGATACTTGCAGCGAGACGGAAAAGGCAGTGCTAAAAACGATGAAGGAAATTACTGCTGCATGTAACGTCTCTATGCCGCGGCTGAAAAACCAGAGCTTCCACAGGCCGGCGTACTGGTGGTCAGCAGACATAGCAGAACTTCGCAAAATATGCCATCAGCTACGTCGCCGAGCAACGAGAGCTACGAAACGCTCCCCAAGCCAGGACTTGTATTCAAAAGAGTACAAGCAGACCAAAAAGACGCTAAACCGAGCTATTAAAGCAAGTAAAGCGAAACTGTGGAAAGAGATCTGCAACGATCTCGACAATGACCTCTGGGGTAAAGCCTACCAAATTGTCGACAAACGACTTGGAAAGGCTTCACCAGAGGCGCCGAAGTCTCCTGCCTTGATGGAGAGCATTGTAACGGAGCTTTTCCCCAAACACCCACCGCGGGAGAAGAAACACTACACTAAGAACAGCGAAGTAACACCCTTCACAACTAAGGAATTACAAGACGCGGCCAAATCACTCAAAACAGGAAAGGCACCTGGACCTGATGGCATCCCGGCATCGGTGATCAAAACTGTAGCCCTGGAATACCCAAACATACTCCTGAACACCTACAACGCATGCTTGGCAACTGGCACGTTTCCCGTGGTCTAGAAACGGCAGAGATTGGTTCTCTTAGACAAAGGTAAGGGATCCCCCATAACACCTTCGTCGTTTAGACCACTCTGTATGCTGGACATTGCTGGAAAACTGCTCGAGAAGCTCATACACGGGAGACTTCGCAACGACATAGACCGTGCTGGAGGTTTTGCCGCAAACCAACACGGCTTCCGGAAAGGACGTTCAACAGTCGGCGCGATCCAGAAAGTCGTAGCGACAGCGAGAGAAGCATGGACTGGTAGCCTCAAAGCCCGCAAGGTGTGTCTTGTCCTCACGCTAGACATTAAAAACGCCTTTAACAGCGCAAATTGGAGAGATATTTTGGACGCCCTGGAGCACAGATTTGACGTGGAGCCGGAGAATCTGGCACTAGTCGACAACTACCTTGACGAGAGAAAGCTGATAGCAGAAACCACGGAAGGTCCACAAGAATACGCCATAACGGCTGGCGTGCCGCAAGGCTCAATAATGGGGCCCGATCTATGGAACGCGGGCTACGACGAGCTTCTGGAAATCCCGTTGCCAAAGCAAGTGGAGCTAACGGGCTTTGCAGACGACGTCGCGGCCACGATAATAATAGACAGCGTAGAGGAGGCCGAACTACTCGTTCGGGAAACCATTGATGCTGTCGAGACTTGGCTCGATAAACACCACCTGAAACTCGCAAAACACAAAACCGAGATGGTCGTTCTGACTCGCCAAAAATGGTTCCCAAAACCATTTGCTGTGGACATGGGAGGAATAACGCTAACGTCAACAAGGGCCCTGCGCTATCTGGGGGTAATGATAGACGAGAAACTATCTTTCCGCGAACATCTCGATAGTGCATGCCAGAAAGCTAGCAAGACGGTGTCTAGCCTAGCAAGAATTATGACGAATACTATGGGACCAAGAACCAAAAAGAGGAGAGTCCTTCTGGAAGCAGTCCATTCAGTACTGCTTTATGGAGCGGAAATATGGGCAGATATATTAAAGCAGAAAACCTATCGGCGGAAAATGGCAGCAGTGCAGCGGCGAGGCGTTCTCAGAGTTGCCTGCGCCTACCGCACGGTTTCCGAAGCGGCTGTATTGGTCATTGCGGGAGCTGCGCCTATCGACCTATTAGCGTTCGAGAGAGCAAGACTCTACGACGCTAAAATCGGTGGCGAAAACATGAAGGAGGCAAGAACGAGGATAAAAATGGAAACGCAGCAAGAGTGGCAGGACCGATGGACGTCGGGAGAGACAGGCAGATGGACAGCGCGACTGATCCCAAACATCAACGTCTGGCTTTCTCGAAAGCACGGGGACACGGACTTCTTTCTAACCCAGGTACTGACGGGACATGGGCAGTTCAATGCCTATCTATCCAAGATGGGTTTGCACAGCACACCAACGTGCAAATACTGTCCAGACAAAATTGACAACGCCGAGCACACGTTTTTCGAGTGTGATCGATGGAAGGACGATAGAATCTGCACCGTAGAAACAATAGGCACCGCGCTCTCCCCTGAGAGCTTGGTAACCTGAATGATCAAAAAAGAAGAAAACTGGACAGCTGTAGTAGCCTACGCGCAGCGTCTCTTGAAAGAAAAAATCGCAGAAAGGGATTAGAAACCAGTAATAACAAGAAGTAGGTGTCGTGAGGCACAACATGGACTGGATTGAAGTAATGCTAACGCGGTCCTGATCCAGTCTTCCCTGTAATATCTATAGGGAAACGAGAGAGGAGGATGTTTAGTCGGTATTGTTGCAAAATAATATTGTCTTCTGAGTCCGACATACCCAGACACACACACACACACACATACATTCACACATACATACATACATACATACATACATACATACATACATACATATAGACAGTGACAACCTCGCGGGGATAGTCAGGGAAGCTTCCTGTGACCTTCAAACGTCGAGATCTGATGAAAACTCGATTTTTGCAAGACGGGGTGAAAACAATAACTTCCCGATTTTTGAAAATCTTCGATATTCTTAGTGGGAAGTTAAAAATAAAGTTAGATATTTTTTGTGTTATTCAAGAGTTGAGCTGAATTAAGTTTTTATCAATATCTATATAATAGTTCCTGTGTAAGAAAATAATGAATATTTCCTTTTTTTTCGAGCGCCGGAACCATAATAATCCCTTAGTATTTACCTATAAACTACACAATAGTATGTTACATACCTAGGGCAGTAAAGTACGAAATGTCTTAAATCACATGTAATTGTTAGTCGAGGTGAAGCTGAGGTTAATAAACATGTGATCTGAGGCTTTCTTATTTACTGCCTAAGGTGTGTATACTATTTTTCTCCTCGACGCAGACAGAAAGCGCCAATTTCATTTAGCGCAGCGGCCCGACTAGAAATTTCAGTGAGGCAGTGATTTAGTGCAGGTAAGGCATGCCGAATTCCAAACTTGCGGTAAGTGAGGCATCCAAACCAGACCGAAGTTTGGAATGTAACGCAGTTGCGAGGCTCAGACTAACTTAAAATATCATTGGTGCAATTTTAAGCACCTAGGTATGAAATTAGCGGGAAGTCGCACGGATGGCCTTCAGGGTCTACTGTTTTTCTGATTTTTTTTTACATTTTTTATATGAGTAAACAGTAAGTGGACGGAGTTCCTTTAAGAATTGGTATGTCGCTGGATTAAATGATAACTTGATAATGGCTCATCTAAAACACAAAAACCGAAATTATATACCTTCAATAGATAAGTAATTATAGCAGGAACTACAGAGAATAATATTTAATGATAAAAAATAAAATGGCTGAGATTAAAACAAAAAATTAGGAAAAAGGTTGACACTGAAAGCCATCCCTGTAACTTTCCGCTAATTCCGTACCTATAGGCGCTTTAAATTGCACCTATCATGTTTTTGAGCTCTTCGAGCTCAAAAATACAATTTATCTGTTATTTTGAGCTCTCCGAGCTGAAAGAGATATCTTGCCTATTAGAGTGTTTCAAAAAAACAAACTATTTTTTTTTTTTTTCGAAGAACTTTGAAAATTCTTCAGAGTATCCCTAATCGAAGACATTGTGAAAATCTCAGCCCTTAATATTAATGTATAGAGGTGGCTGTAATTAATTTTTTATTTCCATTTAAATAACATAGAAAAAAAATTTTTTTTACTTTTGAATTTTGCTAGTCAACAACGAAGCATTTTATAGCTATGATCGATACATATTCTTGTAGGAAATTTAACGATCTACAAAAATTGTTTGAATGAATATATGCGTACGGAGAACCATTTCGGAGTTATCAGGCCTTAAACATCGAACTGTTTAAAAAAATAATAATATTTATTTATAAATACGAAAAATCGACTTAAATCACTTAAATAAACAATATTATATATCAAAAAATTAAAATGATAAATTTCTAAGAGGTTTTTGATGAAAAGTTTTTATTAATTATTGATTACTGACTAATTTCACTGAACAGCGCTAAAAAAATACAGATGTATTACGAATTTATGGTCAATATACCTTCAATAGTACAATTTACATAAAGTTTTTTTTAGAACAGCTCGGAAAGTCTTCTCTATGTTTTTTTACCGTTTGTAGCAAACCTTGAAATTGTTCTTCACTGTTAGTTAAATGCTGATTATATTTAGTAATTAATGCGACATTCCTCTCAGCAACGTCATTCACTACTTTTAATGTACTAAAAAATTGAATATTTTCTTGAAAGCTTCTGTGACTAGCCCATAAAGTGATGTCGACATCAAGAAACTCAGTAGACAATCCAAATCGTTCAAATAATACCAATGATCTTTTAGAAACGAAATGACTTAGATCTTTTATTAATAACGTATTCAACTTATTCTTATTGATTATGAAGCGCTTTTTATTTAATATACTACTATCTCGGGACTTTATAGCAGTTACCATTCTAATTTTTATTTCCGGTGAAACTCTCGAATCAAATAAAGCCAAAGCTGCTAATTCTTCAGAAAGGTACCACAGATGATTAGCCATTTTCTCAGATGTCTTTTTTGAAACAGCTGAATTAATTTTTTTGTCGAGAAGCAAATTTTTTATCAGCATTAAATCATTACTTGGCGCTGTTATCGCTGACGTTGCTGAAAACCACGCTTTTATGTGAAATTTTATCACAAAAATACAAATTTGACGGACTCCTACAATTTCGGTCTTTGTTAGCTTTAACTGATTTCTAAACATGAATATTTTTAAATTATAAATCGCTTTTGCCATCCACCTTGCATGATGAACAGCTCCAGGATATTTAAAACTACTCCGTCAGATGGCAAAGCTCCCAAAAAAATCAGAGCTAAGTCCAGAAGCTCCTTATAATCTCCTCTTGGTTGCGAAATCTACAACAACAATAATAATGATTATTTATATTATGACACATACGAAACGCAATTGAAGATAATTAAGAACCATAATCAACATTACTTGTAAGTAATTAGCAATAAGTATTAGGATTTCATCTTTTATATCTGCAAGGGCTTCTTGAACTTCTCTGTCTGAAATCCCAGTAGTATATTTTTGTTGATCAATATCACTCCATTTGTTTTTGAACCGAGTAAAAATCGAAACATTTGGACCTGAAGATGTAGGCCAATAAGTTTCAAATGCGGATCTTAAAACTAGCTCAATAATGTGATGACGGCATGGTAAATAAGTCAACTCTCTTCTTAGTGCTTGTTCAACGAGAACACATTCACCACTGTGAATTCCTTAAAAAAACCATGAATTACAAATTTAAATGTAAGTACTGATAAATAACAAAATAAATAACCAATACATTAGCTGAAACAATGAAAACCAAAAAAAATTATTATTTGAGTTAAGGGGGTATTCTGGTTTGACTTCCGATTTTTGTGCACTTTTTTGGGATTTTTTTGTAAAGACCAATGAGGAGATAGAACTTTGAACCTTTAAACATTTATTTATAGATATTTCAAGCGTATACAGTTAAAATTTGAACTAAAAACATTCACTAGAATTAAAGTTATAGTGGTCTGAAGACACCCGCCACGACAAAAATTGACGCTCACTTCCTCCATGATATCAGCTGATTGGCTTATCTGAAACAAAAAAACCCGCCGGGGTTTTAATCTGTATACTTAAATACATCGATTGGACTACGATCGAAAAAAAATTTTTTTGATTTCTATTTTTTTTTGTATCAAAAAGTTGACAAAAAAAATGAAATTCGAATTTTTTTGTTCCGAAGTCTGTCAAAAATCCAATTTTTAAAAATTTTTTTTGATCGTAGTCCACCCGGTGTATTTGAGTATACAAATTAAAACCCCGCCGGGTTTATTTCAGATATGCTAATCAGCTGATATCATGGAAAAAGCATCAATTTTTTTCGAAGCGGGTATCTTCAAGCCACTTAACTTTAATTCTACTAAAT
This sequence comes from Cotesia glomerata, assembly GCF_020080835.1. Classification (NCBI taxonomy): domain Eukaryota; kingdom Metazoa; phylum Arthropoda; class Insecta; order Hymenoptera; family Braconidae; genus Cotesia; species Cotesia glomerata. The sequence continues at coordinate 18,936,082 of NC_058160.1, forward strand.
GTTTTTAGCTAAATATTTAACTGTAAACTGTATACTCTTGAAATATATATAAATAAATAGTAAAAGTTCAAAGTTCTATCTCTTCATTGGTCTTTACAAAAAAATCCCAAACAAAATCAGGACGTCAAACCAGAAGACCCGCTTAAGCAAATAAAGTAGAGGAAAAAAAGTTTCAGATATATCTAGATTTATAGCATAGAATTTGTTCGACTTCGATTTTTCGTCAATAGAGATATATTATAATTTGATAAAAACCTGTATTTACAGCCGCAGTATCAAAACATAATGCTGTAATACTGTTAGCGATAGACCATTCACTCAGGACAGAAATAATTGCTGAGGCTTGATTTTCCCCAGTTCCAGAGTCAATTTTGAGAGCACCAAGTAGTATTTCTTGTCCCAAAGCTGATAATACGATTGGTAATCTGTCCACGTCTTGGCGCGTTTCAATGTCAGGCATTATCTACCCATCCCAGTGTAAAACGCATTTATCAACTTTTAAATTTTGTTGTAAATTTGCCATTGTACTTTTTCTCGCTAATTCACGCTGACGATGGATGGTTGAGTGACTCAAATTATATTGACTTATATCTAGTCCCGCGCTGATTAAAGTAGCAGCTACAATGTAAGTAGCATTTCTGCTACTTACATTTGCACGATCCAATGCACTGGCAAGCTTAGACGTGATTATTTCAAGTTTTTTTCGCTGCCGTGAAACCTCTATATCATTTTCGAAATCAGATGCTGCATTTGAAGTTCGACTTAAACTTGAATTTGTTTTTTGACTTAATAATAATCCAGTATTATTCTCATCACTTTGAATTTTGTCTGCAAAATATAAAAAGTTTAACTTTTGAATCCTCGGAGATTGAAAGAAAACCAAAAATTTTAAAATATATCAGACACAGTATAAGTTACGCACAGAAAATAAGTGTGAGACATTCAAGTTAGTCAGGATTTGTAATTAATTTTATAAAAATAAAAAAGAAAAATGTTAAATATTTAACTTGTCTTCAAGAATAACTAAAAATATTCAAAATAATTACTGACCAATTTAAGAAAAGATAATACTGAAAAAAAAAAAACGTTTAAAAACATAATTTTATTCAATTGTTAGAATTCAATAAATACTTCGTGCATAAAAAATCAGTAAGAAGATACGTAATTTTTTTGCTGATAATAAAATTATCTTTAAAAAATTTTGTGGAAATGAAATAATGCTAGGTTTATAAATGACTAATTTTTGAGGATTTTTGTGCTATTTACCCTAGGTGACAATTAAAAATAAAAACCACTCACCAATTCTATCTTCATCAATATTATTAGCTACCGTTTTTACTGGAGGATTAATATATGGAGAAAACCTCGTCGATTTGACTGTCTTTGGCCTTGCAAAAATAACTTTTGACTTTCGTTAATGTGTTTCATTACTTTGTGATGTGCTATGTCGAATAATTTCTCAATATCGGTACAAAAAATAGAAACTTTTTTTTTTTGAGTAGATGACAGCTTTTGATTTTTATTTTTTAGCAAATTTTTCCAAACAGTGTGATGGCGAATGAGTTTTCTTACTGCAGAATTTTTCGCACAAGTCGGAATTCCAGCTTCAGACTATAAATCGAATACATTCTCAACCGTAATTAATGCACTTTTCTTAATAGTCAAGCTTTGAGAACAATGATAATGAAAGAAAAGAGACATAACCTCTTTTAAGGTCATATCTGCAACTTCCCGCTAATTCTATATCTAAGGAGTTAAAATTGCACTCATGACGTTTCCGAAGAGCTCAAAAATATATTATTTATATGTTATTTCGAGTTCAAAAATCTGTTAGAAGTTTAATAGAACAGTATTTTTAGAATTTTCAAACCGCAACAACTTCTGAATGAATCAACCGATTTCATGCGGTTGGCAGCATTTCAGGCAATTTTTTAAATTTTATGATATACTTTTGAGCACAAATTGATCAAACCGAAAATTTTGAAGTAATTTGAAAAATTCACTTTTTCCGATTTTTTTCGACAACAATAACTCACGAACCAATCAACCGATTTTCACGTTCTTTACTGCGATCGACGTGGTCTTTTGAGCTCTAATAATTATTTTGTTTCATCAAAAATGATCCAAAAAGAGATGTCGAAGTTATGTAAAAAAAACACTTTTTTCGAAATTTCTCGTTTTTGATAACTCCCGAACGAATCAACCGATCTAGACAGGTCTGGTTGCAATCGACGTGGTATTACAAGTTTAATAGCGGATTAGTTTTGAGAGTTGATCGATGGAGCCGTTCAGAAGTTATTCCAACAAAAGAATTTTTTGAAAATTTTATTTTTGAGATTTCTCAAAATCTAGCGAACCGAATCGATTCAAATCTCCACAAAATTTAATGGCAATGATACTAGGGTAAGTGTGGGTATTACCGCGGGTGCGAGTATTACCGCGGATTTTTTTCATTACATTACAAACTAATTACACACAATTGTTTTCAAAAAAATTTCAAAAAAAAATTTCAAAAAAATTCAGCAATAAATATATTAATTCTAAAATGTAATTAACAAACGACCCGGTATGAAATTTAATTATTTAGTTTGTTATAAATGATTGAAAACTGATTGATCGTTTAAAAAGAAAATGTCATCGTTTTTTTGCAGTTAGTGTGCAATTGTAGGTTCGATTAAAATGTGTTTTTCTATGAATTAATGCTTTGAGATCTATATTTATTACATCTCAGACTAAGATTATACTTTTTAATGCTAAAAAAATCTAGCAAATATTGAATTTTAATTGATTATCACTTTTAATTTACTGCCGCGGTAATTGTCACGGACTTTTGAAGCATGTCAGTATTACCGCGGTTTTTGTACTTTACCACGGTAATAGAAACATCTGTAATATCAGATGGATGCGACAACTGCCGCGGTTGAAATGGACTTAGTTATAACCTCTAAATTAATATATCTCGTGTTGTTGATCTCACAGTAAACACTTAAATACAATGGCAAAAACTAAAAAAAGTTCTAAAAATACAAAAAAGCAAGTTAAAAATGTAAGCTTTAAAAAAAAAAAGTGTAACTACAAGCATGAAAATTTAATATTGGTAGTGAAAGAAGCGCAAGAGGGAAAAAGTATTGCAGAACTATCAAGGAAATATCAAATACCCGAATCAACGATAAGAGATAGAAAAATTGGTAAATATGTAGACAAACCACCAGGACCATCAACAGTACTTAGTGCTAAAGAAGAATGTGAACTTGTTGCTTGGATTTTTTTGTGTACTAGCCGAGGATTTCCAGTTACAAAACATCAGTTAATTGAAAGCGTAAAACTAATATGTGATCACGATAAGCGAAAAACTCCTTTCAAAACTAATCGACCAGGAAGAGGTTGGTATGGTAGTTTTTTAAAGCGTCACCCAACTGTGTCTGAAAGAATAGCTGAAAATGTATCACTGAATCGAGCTAAAGTATCTGAGGAACACATACGCTCATGGTTTACAGAAATTAAATCTTATTTAACTGATGAAGATCTACTCTTAATTGATTCAACTAGGATTTTTAATTCTGATGAAGCTGCAGTTTCATTAAATCCAAAGCCACCAACTGTTCTTGCTCCAAAAGGTTTAAAAAATGTATATAATGTTGTGAATAACAATGAAAAAGAAAATGTCACTGTGCTAGTAACAGCCAATGCAGCAGGTACTCTTGCTCCGACTTTGGTGCTATTTAGTGGAGAAAGTTTACCTAAAGATGTTATTAAGGTAGCACCAGCTAATTATAGTTTTGGTCACTCGGAGAATGGTTGGATGACAGCTAAAAATTTCTCTGAGTACATAGCAAATGTTTTTTATCCGTGGTTGATAGATAAGAAGATAAAACTACCAATTATATTATATATTGATGGACATTCTTCACACATTACTTTGCCATTAAGTGAATTTTGTCGTGAGAAAAAAATTATCCTAATTGCATTGTATCCTAATTCTACGCACATTCTTCAACCTTTGGACGTGGCTTTGTTACGTACTTTTAAAATGGCTAGGCAAAAATCCTTTCAAGCTTTTTGTCAGAAATGCGGTACTGTAAGTATTAAAAATTGTCAATTTGCACTTGTGCTAGAAGAAACTTTTAAAAAATTAGATCTTAAAAAAATCATGGAACATGGATTCAAGGCATGTGGACTATCTCCCTTGGATGTTAATGCTATTGACTTTAAAAAAGTTTTCAATAGATTAAAAAGTTCATCTAGTGAAACAATAAGTAATTTAGAAACGACAGAAGAAAATACAAAGAATATTGAAGGATTAACTTTTTTGGAAAGTTTAATCGATAAAACTAAACTAGAATCGTTTAAAAATCATGGCAGCTCTAATTGGACTGGACCAAAAGAAGATAAAAGTCTCTTTGACGTATGGTATTTAGCAACGAATAAAAAAATTGATCAAATTGTTGATTTCCCTGAGGTAAGTTGTGAGATGCATAAATCATCAAATATTTGGTTTATATTTAAACTTATTTAATTAAAGAATTGTTTTATTTTATAAACTTTCAAAACTATTTTTTTCATTATATTTCAGGAGAATTTTTGGTTGAAGGAACCACAATATCTCTCCAAGGAAACCATCTAGAAGATGCTGACAACATAGCAATACCACTAGAACAAAACTTGGAGCCACTGAATGATCCAATAGTACGATAATTATTTAATATTATTAATTATACGGTCAATTTACACGATAATTAAATAATGATTCACTGCTACGTTATTTGATACTTATAAAAAAAATTAATTTAGCACTATTTCTTTTTTAATATTAATCAGTTTATATTTACATTAATCAATTTTTTTGAATATTAATCAATTTGTATATATATTAATCAATTTTTTTTAATATTAATCAATTTATTTTTGCTGCGATAATAATCTAGATCATTCATTGGTGTGTTTGAACATCAACTGATAGAATTTAAGAAATTTATAAATCATGTTTCAAATAAAAAAAAAAATAATTACAAATTATACAGGCTGTTTTATGATTCATATATAATAATATTTTTAATGAAAAATTTTCAGGATATGTCAAAAGATGATGAGACTATGGAAAATGATAACGTTGATTTATTATTGGGATTGACGTTTGATATGCATGGAAATCTGATTCAGGATTTAAATGCAACAGAGCATTTGACTGCGAATTTCCTGACCCCAGAATTACCAGTTGTGATTGACTCTGACCAATCTACGGACATTCTTTCCTCAACACCAGTCCCCGAAGATTCTGTCCTCTCCAATCAAGAAACTCTAACCATTTCACTAATACCACCGGAACCACGACTCTTGGTGGTTGAAGAAACTCCAATTGTCGCTTCAGACGCTATGGAGATAGAAGTACCTGAATCAGGAGAAGTTATTCCTGAAAAGTCACTAGTCATAAGACCAAACGTTCTAGAATTAGAAATTCTTAGTTTTGATGAAGCTCTAGCAACTTCTGAAAATTTCGACAGGGAAAAAATTCTTCCACTTGAAGATGTCTCTAATAATTGTGACCTAGAAGTTGGAAAATTCTCTGATCCATTTCAAAAACTGTTACATTGGCCAAGGTGTGATCTTTCAACAAAAAATAAAAAACGTGCAATTAATTCGATGAAAATTCCATCTGTGCTGACCAGTACTCAATGGCAATCGATTAAAAAAGCCAAAGAAAACGAAATACAGTCAAAGAAAGAAGCAATAGTTTTAAGAAGAAAAATTAAAATTGAAAAACAAGAGATTATGAAAAAAGAAAAAAAAAAGAGCGTGTTCGAAAAGAAGAAGAAATACTTAGAAAGGAGCAAATAAAACTCGAGAAAGAGAAACAAAAAATCATAAAACAAGAACAAAAAATAAAAGAAATTGAAATTAAAAACAAAATAAAAGAAGAATCATTATTGAAAAAAAAAGAAGCAGCTGAATTGAAAAGACAAATCGCTGAACTTCAAAAAAAAGAAGCGGAAATGAAAAATAATGATATTGACTGAATTAAATATTTTTTTATATCTAATAGTTTTAATTGTATTAGTCAGCTATACCAAAATTGAAACATGCTGTGCCTTATTAAAGTTGAAAGTTAATTTCTTATAAAAAAAACTATGTTGTTTTATAAAAAAAACCGATGGTGACGGTGAATCTGATGCTAAAGACGAAGGTCATACTTCCAACAAGTCTAACAAGAGGAAGGACCGAAACTCCCCAGATGGAATAGATGGGCGATTGACGAAGAGAAAGGACTTGAAACCAAGTCCTCCGAAAAACGTGATGAAGCAGAACGCCGAAAAAAAAGACGCGACTGATTGGAAAGATGTCCACACAAGGAAAGAGAAATGGAGGCTAGCCAAAGAACAGCTCCCAAAAGAGCCTTCAAAGATGCCCAGGCCGGAGCCTAAGCGCAAAAAACCGCTCAAATGGATCAGACCCGACGCACTGATCATCCGCCCGGCCGAGAAAGCAAAGTACGCCGAGATTCTGCGTCGCATAAAGAAGGACGTCCCTGATGAGCAGGTTCGCACAACGGTGGACAAGATCAACAAGACCAGAAGCGGGGACTTGCTGATTACGATTTCGCGGAAGAGCGTGGACAAAGGCCAAGGCCTGCAACAGACTATCGCAAAAATTCTTAAGGAGGAGGCCAAAGTGATCTGCAAAGGGCCACAAGAAGACATCAAGATCCGAGACCTAGATGACACCACAACAAAGGAGGATATTCAGGCTGCCCTGCATACGGTAACCAAGGAGCTCTGCAAAATACCACCAGAGACAATCAAGATCCGCAAAGCCTACAGAGGTACCCAAACCGCTGTCGTGACACTACCGGCTGCAGCAGCTCAGAAGATATTAGAAGGAAGCGGTAAAATCCGAATTGGCTGAGTCAACTGCCGAATTAGAGCCACGAGGAAACCTACCCAATGTTACAAATGCTGGCATTTCGGGCACCACGGATCCCAGTGCAGAAGCAAGACAGATCGATCCAAGCTATGCATCAGATGCGGCCAAGAAGGACACAAGATTGCGGACTGTAAGAACCCAGCGAAGTGTGTATTATGCGCGGAAAATAAGAGCGCAGAGAACTCTGCCCATCACGCCGGCATATACAGGTGCCCGGTATACAAAGAGGCACTCCAGAGAATGACAAGCAAGCAAAGATGAGGATATTACAGCTTAACCTCAATCACTGTGAGGCCGCGCATGACCTGCTCGTGCAGACCGTGCGTGAATTAGAGCTTGATTTAGTAATAATAGCAGAGCCATACAGACACCTGAATAACCAACCTTGAGAAACTGACAGCACCACCAAGGCTGTCATCTGGTCCTGTGGCAAACTCCCCTTCCAGAGCATAGTGAGCAATGATAGCATCGGCTTTGTAGCAGCGTCTATTAACGACATCCGTTTTTATAGTTGCTATGCACCACCTAGCCTTTCCATTGCCGACTTTACTGACTTCCTGGATCGACTGACCGAAGACGCAAAGCAATACTACCCAGTAGCTATAGCAGGGGACTTCAATTCCTGGGTGGTAGACTGGGGCAGCAAGCAGACTAATGCGGGAGGCAAGGCACTACGTGAAGCAATGGCCTCACTATACGTGGTCCTTCTCAACATCGGTGAGACACCAACATATACCAAGGGAGAGTCTAGTTCGATAACAGACCTCACATTAGTCAGCAGCAGCTTATTGAAAGGAAACTATTCTTGGAAAGTCTTAAACACCTACACCGCCAGCGACCACAGTGCAATACTTTGGGAAATATCGGCTGGCCGGAACCCTCAAAGAGCAACTAGACAAACTAATGCAGCTGGATGGAAAATGAAAGACTTTGACTCGGAAGCTTTGGTAGTAGCCTTAGACAGTGACTCGACCATCATCACAGGAAATGCTGTAAAGAAGACGAAGGACTTAATGACGAGAATTGCCCAGGCGTGCGACACCTGCATGCTCCGTAAGCGTGGCATCAATAAAAGACCATCGGTGCACTGGTAGAATGATCAGATTAACGCCCTTCGCACAGCTTGTCACAAAAAGAGAAGATTATCACAGCGTGGCCACCGACGACCTAACTCTGCGGAGCTGGTCGCAGAATACAAAAAGGCCCGTCGAGAACTGAACAAAGCCATCAAAGATAGCAAAAGACGCTGTTGGAAGGAACTCGTCGATGAGGTAGAAAAGGATCCATGGGGAAGACCGTATAGGGTGGTCATGACCCACCTGAAGCACCAGCCAATGCCATCACCTACGTGTCCACAGCTCCTGGAAAGAATAGTTTCTACGCTGTTTCCTCGACAAAGTAAGTTCGGCTATTCTTCATTGCCAGTAAATCGAGAAGACATTCCACCTGTCACAGAAGAGGAACTGATGGAGGCGTGTAACCGAGTAGGGAATAATAAGGCGCCGGGATTGGATGGAATCCCGAATATTGCATTAAAAGCAGCTATTAAAGCAGCGCCAAATATATTCTTAGATACCTACGATTCGTGCCTCAAAGAAGGGATTTTTTCCAGAAGATGGAAACAGCAAAGACTTGTACTTCTCCCTAAAGGGAAGAAGCCACCGGACGAGCCATCATCCTACCGACCACTCTGCATGCTGGATACAGCGGGTAAGATATTAGAGCGTATAATGCACCAACGAATAGAAACAGCCGTCGATCCACTCCTAGCAGAAGGCCAGTATGGTTTCTGGAAAGGACGATCAACGCTGCATGCGATCAACCTGGTGGTCGATACAGCTAAGGAGGCAATCGCTGGAAAGAGATGGGAACGTGGCAGAAAGAAGTATTGTTTAGTGGCTGCCTTGGACATCAAAAATGCCTTCAATTCCGCTAACTGGGACTGCATCATGCGAGCTCTCGAAGATAAAGAAGTGCCAGGATACCTGCGCAGAATGGTAGCAAACTACTTTACAGACAGAGTCCTCAAATATGACACGAAAAACGGTCCAAGGGAGTACGAAATAACCGGAGGAGTGCCACAGGGCTCGGTTTTGGGTCCTTTGCTGTGGAACATCATGTATGATGGTCTCCTGAGAGTTGCATTACCATCAGAGGTGAAACTTGTTGCATATGCCGATGATGTAGCGGTAGTGATTGTCGCGAAACACTTGGAAGAGATCAATCTGGCTTTCGATATCACATTTAGCCGGATTAACCTATGGATGGAGATGATGAAGTTGGAGTTAGCCAAGCACACAACTGAAGCTGTGCTCATCACCAGCAGAAAGATCGTAGAAAACATCAATCTGAATGTCGGCGAGCAGGAGATCGCATCGCAACCATTTATCCGATATCTGGGGGTGACGCTGGATGCCCGACTGAACTTTAAGCAACAGGTCGAACACGTAAGTGCTAAAGCATCAGCGGTGGTAACTAGTCTATCAAGACTGATGCCGAATGTTGGAGGCCCGAAGCAGAGCAGGAGACTATTGCTGTCGTCAGTAGTCACATCAGTGCTCACATATAGAATATCCGTTTGGGCAGACGTGCTGGAGACCCAAGAATCATGGAGGAAAGCCGGACTGGTCTACCGATTAAGTGCACTGAGAGTTGCAAGCGCCTTCCGCACAATATCCGAGGAGGCAGTGTGCGTCATTTCTGGAACTCTGCCTCTTAGAGTACTAGCTGAGGAAAGACGGAACCTATACCACCGAAAGAGGTCATCTACACTGAGCGCTGAAGAACTGAGAACTGAAGAGCGACAACATAGTATAGCAAGATGGCAACAACTTTGGGATGCTGCGGAGAAGGGAAGATGGACTCATCGACTTATACCAAGGATTGACGTTTGGCTTAACCGGAATCACGGCGAGGCCAACTACTCTCTGAGCCAGATGTTGTCAGGACACGGCTGTTTCCGGGAGTACCTTCATCGCTTTAAGCACGATAATTCTACAGAGTATCCGTCTTGCCCATGAGTTGCTGAAAATGCGGAGCACGTTTTTTTTGAGTGCCCTCGTTTTAACCCACAGCGTGATGAGTTAGAGAAGATCCTGAACAAGAAAATCACACCAGAGTCAATAGTAGAAGAAATGCTGTCATCCGAAGCTGTCTGGAACGCCACAAGCACGTTTACCACTGAAGTGCTTACAGAGCTGCGTTCCATTGAAAGAAAAAGGGCAAAAGACAGAAACTAGAAGGAAGGAAAAATAACACCTTAGCCACCAGAAGCAATAGCAGTAGCTAGATCCTCCCCTCACGAAGTAATGCCTGACGGCGGTTTCCATGAGGGATTAGAGGAAAGAAGAAAAGGGGTTTACGGTTTAGTGGGTAGGGGCGTTAGCGTCGAGTTTTAGTATGACGCTGCGTCGAGTCGCCACATATCCAGGCCGAACAGCTATGCCTGGAATCCGTAAAAGGGATTCCCCCCCCCCTAAGTAAAAAAAAAAAAAAAAAAAAAACACACACACACACACACCGACGGAAATTGATTGACCTCACCGTGTAATTTTCGTAATTGTGTAATTTACGCAGTTTCCACGGTCTTTCGACAGTAGATTTGTTCCATTTATCCAACATATTTCTATGGTTCTTTTTAGTTGGACCCACGGTGCTTACACACTAATTCCACGATGAAAACATAATGAATAACCACCGTGATTCCATAATAGATCCACGTTTGTTACACTTTGAATCCACGGTCATTTCACGATGGTTACATTGTGTTTATGTATTTGATCCACAGTAAAACTAAGATTTTTTTACGATGGATGCGCAATAAGTACTCATAATGGTTTCATTAGCTCACTGCAAAATCTTATTAGCTAACTAAAAAAGTAGTTATGGACAATGTCGCGGGTAACTTAACTGGTAGAGCTCTTGGCGCGTAACCAAACGATCCGGGTTTGACTCTCGGTCTGAGCTGTCCAAATTATATTTTTTCGGATACCGAAAATAATACCCACTAAGTAGGTCCCCTCTGTCCGTTTGTCTGTTCTTCCCCCTCCCCAAAATTTGTGGACAATTGATAAATCTAGCTGTTAAATAAGTACTCATAATGGTAAACATAGCAGAATTACTATGGATCTATCGTGGAGTCACGTGAGAAATATTGAGAAAATACAGCAGAATTACTTTGGAACTACTGTGGATTTATCGTGTGAAAATGGAACAAAAACACGGTGTACCCTCAGTGCATTTACAATAAGTCTACAGTGTTTCCACGGTAAGGTCAAGCCTGCGAGGGATACTTCTTTCGCTGGTAATGAGCATGTTCTATTGCCAGATTGCTATTTTGCGTCCCTTCCACTACTTGAATGTGATAAATTTTTCATCATTTATTAATTAATATCTAAAAAATCCTATAGTATCTATGTCTCAGGCTACTTTTAAAAAATTGCATATGTTCTTCAATGTTACTTTATTTTTTTGTAACAATTGTAAGAAAAGTTTCTGAGATAAAATGCTATTTGTAGGTAAATTTTTCGATACTCGTATGAGTAATGTATAGCAGTCTTAAAAAATTAATTTTTGGAATTTAATATCTCTGCAACTATGTTCTTCATAAATTTCATTCTGGACCAATCGATGCAGATTTAATTGAAGATTAATCTTTCCAAATTTAAAACTGAGCATAAGACAACTCACTTGGGGATGGCATTAGCTGATGTTCTTGAAGTCGGTGCAATTAATGCTAGAATTTTTGGAATAAAACTTCAAGAATATATGATACTAGCTGTTATCCGCCCGCTCCGCTGGGCACAGCATTGTATTTAAAATTAAATAGAATTGTATTTTTAGATCTAGACTAGAAATTAAATTGGATTATTGTTTTGACTGACACAGATTCCAAATTTCATCGGATTGGCCTGTAACTTTTATCCATGTAATTATTCTAACTAATACTCATTGTAACTTTCAATGTGCAATCACTATAACATTCCCGTAGCTTTTTTCCAAAAATGAATAACAATTAACATGAGGAAAAAAATTTGAAATAAGCATTGAAAATTTCAGTTAAAGTAACTGCAGGTCTCCAAGGTGAAGTTGAAATCGGCCTAGCTTAAAGTGCGACGAATTTTGCTGTTGTCTATGATTCTATCAAATTTTATATCTATAGAAACGGTATTAGAAGAATGTAAATTTTTTGACAATTATTACTTCCACACTTCTATGTTGGGGAGAAATTTGGTAAGATCCTATTCGAGATGATTTCTACATTATAAATAAGTGGTTCCAATAAAACTCTGAGTCCATAGAAACTATTATTTGAAAATGAGAGATTTTTATTGTTCACGCCCCCGCAATCCCTGTTGGGGTTAGAATTCGAGAAAATCCATTCTCAGATGAACTTGACATTTAACGCGAATATTCCTACTAAATTTGGAGTCTGTAGAAATTACAGTTTGGAAATTAAAATTTTGGATTTTAACATCCACCCCCGCAATCCCTATCGGAAGTAGAATTTTTTGAAATCCGTTTTGAGATGATCTCTACATAACAAATAAAATATTCCTACTAAATTTACAGCTTTTAGAAGCAATATTTTGGAAACTAAGATTTTTTTTTGTCAACACCCACCCCCGCAATCCATATTGGGAGTGATTCGTCGTAAGTCCGCTCTTGGATTATTTCTTCATCACATATAGATGATTCTTACCAAATTTGGAGTCTATAAGAGCTATATTTTACAAACGGAAAATTTCATTATCAACGCCCCCGCAATCCCTTTTGAGGTTGGAATTTGATAAAATTCATTCTTAGTTGAACTGGACATCATACACGAAGATTCTCAACGAATTTGGAGTCTGTAGAAGTTACAGTTTGAAAATGAAAATTTTAGATTTTAACACCCACTTCCGCAGTTCCTATCGGAAGTAGACTTTATTGAAATCCATTTTGAGGTGATCTCTGCATGAGAAATAAAAGATTCCTACCAAATTTAAAATTTTTAGAAGCTATATTTTGGAAATTCAGATTTTTTATTGTTAACACCCACCCCCACGATCATTATTGGAGTTAATTCGTTGTAAAATCCATTCTTAGATCATTTCTATATCACATATATAGAAGACCTACTAAATTTGGAGTTTATAGGAGCTATAGCTTGGAAATTAAAAATTTTGATTGTTAACATCCACCCCCGCAAAATTCAGTGAGGTATCGTAAAAATCGTTTATAAATTATTTTTACATCACTTACAAAAAATTCCTACAAAATTTGGAGCCTGTAGGATCTATAGCTTGAAAATTAAAAATTTTCATTGTTGGTACCCACCCCCGCAACCCTCTCTGGGTCGAGATATCGTAATATTTGTTTATAGCTTATTTCTACATCTTTAACAGAAGATTCATACCAAATTTGGAGTCGATAGGGGCTATAGTTTAAAAACGGGAATTTTCCATTGTTAACGCCTCTGCAACTCCCCTTGTGGGTGGAATTTCGTAAAATCCGTTCTTAGCTGACCTCTACTCAGCGAAAGGAATATTCCTACTTATAGTTCCAAAGATATCATGATGAGTGACTATATCTATAGAAAGTCTTCTATATATATGTATATATATAGAAGATTTCATTTTGGTATTCCAACTTTACAGTTAATCTATATTTCAATCTATAACGCTAGTAAATACTTTCGTTTCCTTACTTTCAACTTATCACATATAGCAGGTTCTCATCAAATTTGGAGCTTATAGGAGCTACAGCTCAGAAATTTTAAATTTTTATTGTTAACACCCACCCCCGCAACCTCCTGTGGAGTGGGATATCGTAAAATTCGTTTATAAATTATTTTTACATCATATACAAAAATTTCATACAAAATTAGGAGTCTCTAGGAGCTATAGCTCAGAAATTTTAAATTTTCATTGTTAACGCCCACCCCCGCAATCCATATTGGAAGTAGATTGTCATAAAATCCGCTCTTAGATCATTTCTACATCACATATAGGAGATTCCTACCAAATTTGGAGTCGATAAGAGCTATAGTTTAAAAATAGGAATTTTCCATTGTCAATGCCTCCCCCCCCCGCAACCTCCCTTGTGGGTGGAAATTCGTAAAATCCGTTCTGAGCTGACCTCTACTTGGCGAAAGGAATATTCCTACCAAATTTCAAGTCTCTACGCCTTATGGTTCCAGAGATATCGTGATGAGTCAATATATAGGTGGAAATCTCTTATATATATTATAATGGGATTTCGCCGGCACTGGCGTCGACAGGGCCGGAGAGCACCACCTAAATTGGCTTACTTGGGTTTCGAAGGTAGTTGGGCGCCAGGAACTTACCGTTCCACGATTCGAAGTCGTTGTTGATCGTCGTCGGGCGGCGGTTCGGCGACGAAGAGATTCAAAAATTTGAATAATCGGCGAAAAGCAAAAGTATTAAATCTACGTGATTTCGGGGAGGGAAGAAGTAAAAAAAATTGATTACCGAATGTTCAGTTAACAATTTATTCTAGCAGTCGCCAATATAATTCATAAGATGTCGCCAAATTCGTATAATAACGATTTAATTCTCATCGAAGTAACGACAATAATAACAAACAAAAAAAGTTATAGCTGTGATCAGTCGATAACTCGCAAATAGTAATATAATATAATATAATATAATATACTATAATTAGTATTACGTTGACATAATCAATTAATCGATACTAAAAATAATCGAATTCGAAGTAACACAAAAAAAAAACAAAAGAATAATTAACTTCGGTCCGTCATCGGCTCACAAAATTCTCAAATTAATTTATAACTAATTATACGGCGGAATAAACAACTTATTTTTCTTCAAATTAAATAAGAGTAATAATACTAGTGAATAAACGATAAATTAACCTCAATTTGGTTAATAACTGATTGTGCGGCGAAATAAACAATTTAATTCATTTTAAATTAAATAAAAGTACTAATACTTAATGATTAAACAATTAATTAACTTTGAGTTGGGTAATAATCATTAATGCGACTGAATGAACAATTAATTACTCTCAAATTGATCGATCGTAACAATAAAACAATTTTAAGAAAAAATGATAAAAAAAATTAACGCCTGAGTAAGTTAATTACTTATAACTAACAATAAGTTTAATTGTCGCCGCAAACAACAAAAGAAAAATTCAAATATTCATCGAAATTAATTTTGACACATTTAATTATTTCAAATTTTCGGCGGCTCGCGGCGGGTAACACTCACGGTCGGTAAATCAATTAAGTCGAGGGTAAATGAAGAAGCTCGAGGTAATTTGGGCTCGCGCTCGGAGATGGCGCGTCGGTCGGGCTAGTTGTCGTAACAACTCCAAATTTATCGAACGTCCAATTCAGTAATCACAAAAATAAACAACACGGATCTAAAGCACGGTATCAATTCCCACGTGGTGAGGTCACGAACACACACACACAAGTTCACACAACTCAATGGTACCAGGCCTCAGTGTCGTCACACACGTCTCGATAATCCGAAAGGAATTCAATAATTACTTTCGTAAAAAAAAATTAATAAAAAAAAATTACACCAAAAATCAAACTGGTGAAATTTACTAAAATTGATCGTGATGTCGCGGTGAGGACACCCGGAAGCTAGAATTATCGATCAAACTCACCCTGTGGCCGCAGTAAACTCCTTGAAGTCGGCGTTGGCTCGTCAAAAGGCGCTAACTTAATTGGCGGGAAGACTGGCGGACTGGCGTCGATCTCTCGGCGATGGCGTCTCCCACTTACACGTGCTGGCAAAATACCTTGGCACTCGGTAATAATCCACCAGCTCGATCGTCAAAAATATTCTCAGCGATACAACAATTTTAATTACCGGCAATATTTTATCACTCCACCAATTTTTAATTACGGTGAAAGTATCTCGTTAATGGCGTATCAGAATGATGGTCGACCAACAGGTACAGCGTCCAGATCAGAATCGCATTTTTAATATGGCTGCCTCCTCGGCAACGCATGCTCTTTACTTTTCTGTTGGTTCCAAAAACTCGCATCCAATCAGCTCACAGCTTCTTCTAGCCGTTGTTTTACGGGATGCGTCCAGTATTCCGTTGATATCGATGATTGGTCGATAGGCCGCTCGGTTCAGACTTCAGGATGCAGACTGAAATTGTTCAAACGCTGTCGTCATTAGTCGATTTGAATTCGCCTCGTTCTAACGTAGTCGTCCAGATGTCTCACAGGTCGTCAATGGCTCCGTGAAATTTTCGGCTTCGTCTGATCGCTCTAACTTATTTTCGCTCTCACTCTATCACACTCTTTACAATATTCACACTCATTCATGCATACTTTTCAAATTTGGCACTTTTCCCTCCAACCTGTCTTACCTCGAGCTTCGCACTCTGATCAGGAGACCGTTTGGGGCGACACAGTCGCGTTGAATCTCCGCCTTCCTTCAGCTGAGCCAAAATAATTAAATAATAAAAGAAAATAAATTTGAACAATTAACCAAAATAATCTTTTGACATGGAAAATTTTTCCCATGTCACAATATATATATATATATATATTAGGGTGTGCCAAAAAAATCGGATATTTTTTTTTTTTTTCACTTTCCGCTTAAAATATCGTAGAAGATGTCGAAACAAAAGACCTGTCCAAAGGAGAGTTCTTAATTTTAATTTTAAGAGGTCCTCCATCGATTCTGAAGTTTTTCCCACTTAAATGACACGGGAAAAATTTTTTTTTTCATTTTTACTGCCGCAACGTCTGAAGATTTCATTTTTTCATAAAATAAACTATTAGACCTCATTTGGGATTAAATTTTGAACAAAAAGTTTCATTGGGTCATATTGCTACCATCGAAGCCTGACTTTTATAAAGCTTTACAGTATCAATTTTTCCCAAATTTCGTGTTTTTCGTAATCTTTAGCTAAACTATCCAAGATAGAACAAAAAGTCAAATGACAATTTTGTAGTCCATTTGACGCACTACAAAAAACATTTGGATAAATTTTTTGTATCATCAATATTTTCAAAGTTACAGACCAACAAAATCCTATTTTTCTAATTTTTAGCTTTGTTCAAGTGAACCATCGATAAAAATACAAAAAATTTGGTTCTTATTTTTTACTACATCAAATTTGCTACAAAATTATATAAGAAAGATTCGTTGTCTCCGCAATAGCTCAGAGTAACAAGCCTGATAAGTCATATTTTCATAATTTTTCAACTATATTTTCTAAATTATTGACGATAAATGACAAATTTCAATTAAAAGTTTAAAGTATATTTAATTCTCTAAAAAGTTAGCCTAGATTAATTTTTTGCATTATAACTTGCTTAATAAGTCAACAAATATTATTGTTATTTATTTCGTTTTTGGTCTATTGAGGTTATTTAACCAATCCTCAAGACAACCCTGATTAAGTAAACACATTGAAAATGATTTGACACATTCCATTCCCACAAGATATATTATTAAAAATAAGAAAATTTAATGATTAACAAGTATTTAATATAATAAAAAATCTAATCCTTTCTGATGCTTTTTATTTCTTTTTTCGCATAAGAGAGTATTACCGAAAAATTATGTTTTTTTTAAATACCTCAACATTTTCATGATAGTATTTTTATTTTTATTGTGCGTTTCTATTGTATTTTAAGTTATTATTTTTTTCGTATCTATTTATTTATTTATTACCATTGCTGCAAAAAAAACATAATTGTTCAACAAATTACTTTAGTCACATAGTAATCCAGGATAAAACCTTCCATATCTAACCTTTCACAATTTTTTCATTGTGAAACTTATTACATTTTTACTAATCTTTACGACATATTAAATTATAAAAAAATTTTTTATATTCCATATATTTACGTGTTCATATTAATATTAACTTTTGGAGGGAACTTTTCACTTTCTGTTAAAAAGAGTTATCATTACTGGCTGAGGTTTAAAGTCAAATTCAAATTTTCTACAGAATTCTCAACTAACGCCCTCTGAGTATTCATTGACTTTTTGCGTAATTAATCAATTATCCACTTGAAATCGGCAATTAGAGGACTCTATTGTCTTTCATTATAATTGGTCTTTAATTGAGGTTGGTTTTTTAATGAATCATTATCGTATCAACAATTATACCTGTTTATTGATGAACAATGTCTTGTAAAACAAGTAAAAATTACATTAACTTGGTTGGGTTCGAGTCAAAAACTTTAAATGATTTGAAATTACCCACGAATCGTGATGTTTTATGTTTATTTTTCTATAAACATCGAACAGATAAACTATTCATTCGCGAAAGTGCTAGATTTGTTCTGTGTGAGGTTATCAAAGTGTGGAATAAGTTCACATTACCAGGAAACAATTCACATCGTTCAATTGGAAAAATTGAAAAATTACATAAGAACTGGCAAAAAACTCAAGTACATAAAGCTTGCAAAAAATCTCCCGCACAACAATTGGCCGAAAAAACTTTTATCAATTCTCTCGACAAACTGTTCGATATTGCACCGCAGAATGTTTTGACAACATTAAGCTCACCACAAAGGAATGTTTTGATTGCTAGTGGGGAAATTTGCAAACGTAGTCAGTTGATAAAGATTTCAGCCAATATTGAAGATGTACAAAGTACATCGACCTTTTGTGTGGAAGACGATTCAAATTTTATTTCGATGGAAAGTGCTGGGACAAATAATGTAAATACTAATGAAGTTGATGAAGCAGGTAAAATCGAATGTTTACTCGTTGCTTTTATTTTTGATAATCCATTTTGAAGAATTCTTTTCACAGCAATAACTTTACAATTAATTTTTAATTCATTATTCTGTGAATGATTTTTACACAGTAAAAAAATTTTTGTCTAATTTAACACAAATATTTGTTTTACTGACTGTTTTTACACAAACTAATGATAATTCAACATTGTAGTGTGTTAAATCAACACATGAGAATGTGAAATTCTACACACTAGAGTGTAATATTCTACACAAAAATTTTTATACTTTACGCAATGACAATTTTTATACTTTACGCAATGACAAAAAATATTAAATACTTGTTAATCATTAAATTTTCTTATTTTTAATAATATATCTTGTGGGAATGGAATGTGTCAAATCATTTTCAATGTGTTTACTTAATCAGGGTTGTCTTGAGGATTGGTTAAATAACCTCAATAGACCAAAAACGAAATAAATAACAATAATATTTGTTGACTTATTAAGCAAGTTATAATGCAAAAAATTAATCTAGGCTAACTTTTTAGAGAATTAAATATACTTTAAACTTTTAATTGAAATTTGTCATTTATCGTCAATAATTTAGAAAATATAGTTGAAAAATTATGAAAATATGACTTATCAGGCTTGTTACTCTGAGCTATTGCGGAGACAACGAATCTTTCTTATATAATTTTGTAGCAAATTTGATGTAGTAAAAAATAAGAACCAAATTTTTTGTATTTTTATCGATGGTTCACTTGAACAAAGCTAAAAATTAGAAAAATAGGATTTTGTTGGTCTGTAACTTTGAAAATATTGATGATACAAAAAATTTATCCAAATGTTTTTTGTAGTGCGTCAAATGGACTACAAAATTGTCATTTGACTTTTTGTTCTATCTTGGATAGTTTAGCTAAAGATTACGAAAAACACGAAATTTGGGAAAAATTGATACTGTAAAGCTTTATAAAAGTCAGGCTTCGATGGTAGCAATATGACCCAATGAAATTTTTTGTTCAAAATTTAATCCCAAATGAGGTCTAATAGTTTATTTTATGAAAAAATGAAATCTTCAGACGTTGCGGCAGTAAAAATGAAAAAAAAAATTTTTCCCGTGTCATTTAAGTGGGAAAAACTTCAGAATCGATGGAGGACCTCTTAAAATTAAAATTAAGAACTCTCCTTTGGACAGGTCTTTTGTTTCGACATCTTCTACGATATTTTAAGCGGAAAGTGAAAAAAAAAAAAAATATCCGATTTTTTTTGGCACACCCTAATATATATATATATATATATATATATATATATATATATATATATATATATATATATATATATATATATATATATATATATATAAGGGTGTTTCAAAAAAAAAAAAAAATTTTTTTTTTTTTAATGGTCTTGAAAAGTTGAAAGTACATTTAAAAACAAAAATTTTGGCGCCTATTAGAGCCCTTAATATTAATATTAAGGTTTGCCTCAATTCATTTGTTATTTTTCTATTTAAATAACACGAGAAAAATTTTTTTTTTACTTTTCAATTTTAATTTCTTCGGAATGGTTTGTTTACGCAATATCCCAGAGAAAGGTCTTATAGGAAATTTTACGCTTTACAAAAAACATTTGAGGGTCAAAGTTCCTCAGATCAACCGTTTCAAAGATATTTGCAATCAAAAATAACACTAATCAAAAATTTAAAATATTTTGCAATAAAATTGCGAAAAAAAATCATACTTTATATTGATATTGTTTTTTTTTTTTGTAAAATCAATTGAATTCTGTTAATCTGAGATTTTAATTTTTTTTTTTTTTGCTTATTTACTCCATACGTAACTTACAAAAAGTATAAATACGTAAATCTAAAGGTTACAAATATTAAATAAATGATTTTTGGGTCTCTTTTATAACAAATTAATTTTATATTTCATAAAGTTTATAAATTTTTGTAAGATGAAAATGTAAAGTTCCTGATCACACTAACTAAACAAACACTCATCATTGTATTTTATTAAAAATGTTAAAAAAATTATAAATATATTAAATCAATTCAATCAACTATAAAATTTGATTAATTTTTTTCATTTAAAAAATATTGAATGAGCTTTATTCAGCTCCGTCGATAAAAGTAGTATATTCGTTTGATTTGAGTAATGTAGTTAGTAAGCTCTGTGTTGGTAAGCTTGGTCGTTCAGTACCAATTTCTCTTTGTTGCTCTGCTTTCAATGCTTTATTCTATCTTCTCGTCATTGTCTTTCTTTACTGATACTGATTGTTATTTAAATTCGTTATATTATTAATTTAATTTGCTTATAATTAAAATATATAAGTTATAAATTTTATGATCACAATGGTGAAAACAGTGTACTTGATTGGTGATGTATTAAGTGAATTTGGTGGAAAAAAATTACTTTCATTGGAAGAGGTTATGTCACTTTTATTTTATTATCTCAAAACGAAAAATTTTTCAGTGAAAGAAAGCATATCAACCACTGTCGAAAAAGTTTTCGAAATTTGGTGTGTGGCACATATCCCGACAAGAGAAAAAAGATCTGCTTTTTTAAAACTAACCTCAAATCACAATCGATGGAAGAATTTACAAAAAAACTGTAAGAGGAAAAAGTCAAAATTTCAAAAAAAAAAAATGAATCCCTTTTTCGGGACGAATTAAATAAACTATTTGATATAGCTCATGCTGATGTGCTAAATTTACTGGATAAAGAAAAAAGATTATTTTATTTGGGACAAAAATCTTCCAGTCGACGTGGTTTTATTTCATATAATTCTCAAGCAATTCCAGAAGATGTTGAAGATATGGATGTTGATGTAAGCGATGAAAATAATAACTACAGTAATAGTGATAACAATAATGAAGAGAACATTGATATCAATTATAATAACAATAATGATAGTGGTACATTTGATATCGGAGAGTTCGATAAGGACAATGTTGACTATTCTTGTACAGTTGAGACTGATAATGTTGTTAATCATGAAATATCAAGTCAAACATCTAAGTTATCCCAGAAATCTTTTGAAAGTAATACTTCTCGTATAATCTCTGATTATGAAGATGAAATTCCAAAACAACAAGTTCCTAAAATTGATCTAATGATACCAGAACTTGCTGCGGCTTTGGATGGAGCTAATGTGAGTAGTAGGTCGGCGACTTACATTTTTGCTGCTTTATTATCTAGCCTAAATATTGATTGTGCAAGCGTAAACTTCAGTCATTTGACTATTCACCGAGCACGGGAAAAATTTCGCAAAGAAGCGACGTTAAATCTGAAAACTAATTTGGAAACTGATAATTATGTGCTACATTTTGATGGAAAACTGTTGTCAGATATTACAGGTATAGAACAAGTTGACCGGCTTCCTATTATTTTATCATCATCAGGTAAATTTCAACTGTTAGGAGTCCCCAAACTAGAATCTGGAACTGGACAAAATCAAGCTTCAGCTATTATTACAACAGTAAAACAATGGAATATTAATACTGATAACATCAAAGCATTGTGTTCTGATACTACAGCGTCAAATACGGGTAAATTACTTATTAATTATTAAAATATAAAGCGTTTAGTTATAGTAATGTTAAATGCTAAATTCTTATTTTATTTTTACAGGAATCAGAAATGGTGCGTGTGTATTAGTAGAAAAGGCTCTGAATCGACAACTGTTATACTTGCCATGTCGACACCATATTTTTGAAATTGTTCTTCGAAGTGCATTTGAAATATACTGGCCTGTTTTATCTGGCCCAAACGTTCCAATTTATCAGAGATTTAAAAAGAAGTGGGATGAAATTGATCAATCAAACTTTACGGCTGGTATTTATGACCAAGAAATTTTGGAAGTTATAACACCAATCAAAGATGAAATTTTGAAATTCGTTAATAATGAAATAGAAGTAAAATTTTTAAATCCAGCGCTAAAGAATTATCAACTGATGTTAAATTGAAACATGAAAATTTATGAAGTTCCGTATAATCATCCATTTTACACTTAATAATTAACCTCGTTGTAAATAAAAATATTGGAAATCAATTTCACATGATTATTACATTCTTAATCATCATTAACGATTACAATTGCATTTGTAAAATATTTTGTAACTTTTACTTCACATCAGTTGGTAATAATTAATGTTCTTTACTTTGAGGTTGCAATGTAATTAATTTTATTTTGACTTTGAACTTTTTTTGTAGATGGATCATTGTCGTGACGATTACCGTGAACTCCTGCAATTATTATCGATATTTTTGAGTGCTACTACCACAAATATTACATTTAAGCGTCCTGGAGCCGTCCATCATGCAAGGTGGATGGCTAAAGCAATATATAATTTAAAAATTTTTTTATTTAGAAATGAATTTCATCTTACTAAATCAGAAATAGCTGGATTACGAGAACTTAGTTTATTTATCATAATATTCTATTTAAAAGCTTGGTATACTGCGCCGTGCAATATAGCAGCACCTAATAATGATTTAACTTTAATTAAAGAATTAATTTCATATAAAAAATTTAATAATACTATTTCACGGTCATGCTCAGAAAAATAAGCCGATCACTTGTGGTATTTAAATAACGAGTTGTCTGTTTTATCTCTCTTTGACGAAACTGTTTCAGTTGAAACAAAAAGAAGAATAGTTCATGCTTTAAAAAACTGTGAAACCAATGAAACTACAACGAGTCGTTTTATAATCGATAAGAAAAATTTAGAGTCATTATTAAATAAAGATCTTAGTCAATTTGTATCTATGAGATCGATAAATCTGTTTAAATCGTTTGATTTGTCGTATGATTTCATTGATGAGGATGTAACTTTGTGGCCTCAAAATCTAAATTAAAAAAGAAACTTGGAGTATTTTGAGAAACTTCAAGTTGTAAATGATCCCATAGAGGAAAGTACCACGGGGCCTAGCTTGGCCCAACTATGTAAAAGTCTGGGCCAAGCTTGTAAGCCAGGCTTGGCTCAGTCTTGGTTGAAGTCTAGGATGATAACGATGGGCCAAGCCTGGTTACCAGGACTGGCCCACGCCTGATTACCAGGACTGGCCCATGCCTGGTTACCAGGGCTGAGCCATAGTTAATTTTCAAGTCTGGCCCATGCCATTTGATAAAAAATGATAAAAAAGAATTATTGGGATGTTATTTTTTTATTTTATTTTGTAAGTAAAGTAAATTCGAACCTAACTGTTGCTAATTATAGAAATAAAGTGAAAATCGTATCCGTTCTAACCGAGATTCGAACCCGAGCCGCGCGCTTGCCAGACTGATAACTAACCCTTACACCGTACGACCGATAAGTTGATGCACATCTCATTATTCTGATAAGCTAAATCTATATGGTGACGAAGTGTGGCGGTTTATTATTTATATAATTTATGTTATTTAATATTGTGTTTCGATGAAAATGAACTATTTTTTACAAATGTTTATTATAGTTAAAAAAATGCAAGAGTCAAGTTCTTATATTACTTTAAACTTTGTACATCATTCTGTATATTTTTAATATCTTATGATAAATTTTTATGTTTAAAATTATCAATATTAAAAATTCAACTGTAATTTATTATATTTTAATTTTTTTAAGACTATATCAATTTTGACGATATGCAATTGTCTTGGTTAAATAATAAATTTTAAATTTTAGAATTTGTTAGCAAATATTCGTTAAACAATAAATATTTACTGTATAAAATTCTATTACTTAATGATTTATTAAATTTGAATTTCCCATTGAATGGCTAAGGCTAGGTTACCCAATTCTGGCTCAAGTCTGGGTTGCCATTCAACGCCCATGGCTACAAAGAAAAAAAAATTTACTTAAATCAAGTAAATAATTTTTAAGAATTTCATCTTCTTGATTTGAGTAGAAAAATTCTTAAACTAAGAAATTTTTCTCGATTTAAGTAAATTTTATTTAATTAAAGAATTTTTCGTTTTGATTGAAGACAATTAAACTCTTCAAAGTTATTCTCTTGGTTCAAGAATTTTTTTCTTGAATCAAGTTAATTTTTTTTCAGTGTAGGTTTCCCAATCTTGGCTAACTCTTGGGTAATCATTGTGGCCGTGACTGAGTGACCCAGTTCTGGCCCAGGCTCGGACAATAATTGGGCCAACCAAGGCTAGGTTGCCCAGTCTTGGCCCAAGCTTGGGTCGCCAATGAATCGCCAAGGCTAGGTTAGCCAGTCTTGGCACAAGGTTGGATAATCATTGGCATGGTCGAGGCTGGGTTAACCAGTCTTGGCCCACGTTTTGGTCGCCAATGAATGGCCAAGGCTAGGTTAGCCAGTCTTGGCCCAAGATTGGATAATCATTGGCATGGTCGAGGCTGAGTTAACCAGTCTCGGTCCACGCTTGGGTCGCCAATGAATGGCCAAGGCTGGGTTAGCCAGTCTTGGCTGAAGGTTGGGTAATCATTGGCATGGCCAAGGCTGGGTTAAACAGCCTGGCTCACGTATGGGCCAATACAAGTACGCCGAAGCTAGGTTTCCCAGTATAAAAATTTCTTTCCACTATATAGGTATCAAACGATTCAGAATTTCATGAATCGTAAAGATATCCTATCGTGTAGGGAACTTTTTTTATAAAAAAATTTTCTATTTGTTTAAATAAATTGTTAATTAACAAAAAAAATTTATTTCCACCATATAGGTATCAAACGATTCCAAATTTTATGAATCGTAAAGATATCCTATCGTGTAGGGAACGTTTTTTATAAAAAATTTTTCTATTTGTTTAAATAAATTGTTAATTAACAAAAAAAAATTTGTTTCCACAATATAGGTGTCAATCGATTCAAAATTTTATGAATCGTAAAGATATCATATCGTGTAGAGTACTTTTTTTATAAAGAAATTTTAATTGTTAACTAATTATTTGTTTAAACAAATAGAAAAATTTTTTATAAAAAAAGTACTCTACACGATAGGATATCTTTACGATTCATAAAATTTGGAATCGTTTGATACCTACATTGTAGGATCGAAATTTTAATTGTTAACTAATTATTTGTTTAAACAAATAGAAAAATTTTTTATAAAAAAAGTACCCTACACGATAGGATATCTTTACGATTCATAAAATTTGGAATTGTTTGATACCTATATAGTGGAAACAAATTTTTTTTTGTTATTTAACAATTTATTTAAACAAATAGAAAAATTTTTTATAAAAAAAGTTCCCTACACGATAGGATATCTTTACGATTTATAAAATTTGAAATCGTTTGATACCTATATAGTGGAAAGAAATTTTTTTTGTTAATTAACAATTTATTTAAACAAAGAAAAATTTTTTATAAAAAAAGTTCCCTACACGATAGGATATCTTTACGATTCATGAAATTCTGAATCGTTTGATACCCATATTGTGAAATCGATTTTTCAAAAGTTAATTAAGACAGAAAAAATTATAAAAATTATGAAAATCTGGGCGGGCACTTAATTGTTATTATTCGCTTCACATTATTATTATTTCCCTCATCATTTTTCGACAACGGTTTGAGGGGAATGGCGCACGCGCACTTCCTCGGATCCGGACATCGAGTCTCCGTAGAGCTCATATTTTTTTAAACTAGTTACCTGTATATTTGTATTAAAAAATTTTTTTTTTCAAAATTTTTTTTGTCTTATCGATTCTTTATTGCCGACAAAATTTTTTCATGCAAAAAAAATAATTTTTTTTCATTTTAACTAATTTTTAATGCAGAAATTCGAAAAACTGAAAATTATTCATATAAATTCAAAAAAATTTTTTTGAGCTTAGCTGATTTTTTTGCTCATAGAAGACAACAAAAGCTTTAATTTAAAAAAAAAAAAGTAAATCGATTGATTTTTCGCGGAGTTACAGCTATTTGTTTATAAGCGCTTGAGCGGAACCGCGCGTTTTTTCATTAAAAAATTAATATCTCGTAAACTATTGGTCGTAGAGACATCGGGTTTAGCTCATTTTGTTCCTTATTTAATTCTCTAAATTTCATACGCAGCATGTCTCGACTACTTTTGCGTAGTTTCCGAGATATTTTAATTTAAAGCTACTTGCAAAATGGCTATTTTTTAAACAATTGATTTTCCGCGATTTTTTTTTTTTTAAACAATGATCTACATATTTTTATGAGTATTTAAAAAAAAAAAATTGCAATTTACTCCATTTGCATTGGAAGTCGTAAACAAACGGCCTAATATTTCCCTGCCGACTGGACTAGTACTGGCCCAAGCCTGGCCCCTTTGTCAACTCTGGGGGTTTCCTGCATGGGATGTAGCAGAACGCGGCGTGGCATTGATAGAGCAGTATAATCGATGCTTAACGAAAAATGAAGAACAGCTTCAGTATTTATTGCAAGTAGTGACAGAACACAGAAAACGATATCCTAATTGCAATAAAAATAATTTTATAAAACTGTAATATTTTCAAGTTAGAAAAAATTTTATGAATTGTTGTTAAATATTGTTTTTTGTTATAAAGAATTGATTGTTTAATAGAATTTATTAGTATTTGGTAGAAAATAAAATAAATTTGTTATAAAAGAGACCCAAAAATCATTTGTTTGATAATTTTAACCTTTATATTTATGTATTTGTACTTTTTGTGAATTACGTGAGGAATAAATAAGCAAAAAAAAATTAAAATCTCAAATTAACAGAATTCAATTGATTTAAAAAAAAAACAATATCAATATAAAGTATGATTTTTTTTTGCAATTTTATTGGAAAATATTTGAAATTTTTGATTGGTGTTATTTTTGATTGCAAATATCTTTGAAACGGTTGATCTGAGGAACTTTGACCTTCAAACGTTTTTTGTAGAGCGTGAAATTTCCTATAAGACCTCTCTCTGGGATATTGCGTAAACAAGCCATTCCGAAGTAATTAAAATTCAAAAATAAAAAAAAAGTTTTCTCGTGTTATTTAAATAGAAAAATTACAAATGAATTGAGGCAAACCTTAATATTAATATTAAGGGCTCTAATAGGCGCCAAAATTTTTGTTTTTAAATGTACTTTCAACTTTTCAACACCATTAAAAAAAAAATTTTTTTTTTTTTTTTGAAACACCCTAATATATATATATATATATATACACTAGCTGACCCGGCAAACGTTGTTTTGCCATATAAATAATTTCCTAGTAATTTCTAGTGTAGACAAAAAATAGCTTACTTATTGTAAGTATGTATGTATGTTAGAATGTGTATATTGTATGTATGTAAGAATGTAGTATATGCGTGAAATAAGCATGGAGCGCTGTGAACGATGAGGGAATATAAAAATAACAAAAGGCAAACATTATTTTTAAGTTATTATAATTTATTCCTTAAAATTATATATCATTAATTAAACAATTACGACAGTAACACTATTAAACAATATCAACTCTTAATGCTATAGCGTGAACAATATTTTTTGTTAGTCCATCTTTAGCTAACACAAACAAACTGGATGGTTTACCCACTCGAGAGCATGCCACGTATAATTGTCCGTGTGAAAAACATGGTGTTCTCAAATCTAATCCACAAACAGACATCGTTTGACCTTGGGATTTGTTGATAGTCATTGCAAATGTCAATCTAATCGGAAACTGAATACGTTTGAATTGAATTGGCACATCTGTAGGTATAATAGGAATCCGTGGTATGAGTATATTTTCACCTCTGAACTTGCCATTTAAAATCCTGGCTTCGATCACGTTTTTCATTAATTTTTGCTCGATGTACCTGTTGTCGTTGTTGGTCATTTGTTCTTCGTCTATTGACTGTGAAACGGCGTGATTGTCGTTGTTCTAATCTTCTGACTTCATTGCGTTCAGCTCGTGTATCTTCTGGCTGTTCTTGATGCAATTGCGCCATTCTGACACGTGCATCAGTATTTTGTTGCTGGATTTGTTCTTCTGTTCTTTCGGATCTGCTATTTCGCAAGTTTCGAGCTTTACTTGTACTGTGGCTCAAATCAGCCCCTTTGCGTTTTCTTGGCATTGCTCACTGTACAAAACATACATAAATAGAATTCATGAAATTATTTAATGATGAAAAATGTTAAAAGTATAATTAGGGCCAGGATTTTTGCCGCAGTTTTGAAATGATTAGTTTTAATTTATGAAATTATAACAAAAATATAAGTTTTATGGAAAAATTTTTCAAACAAAAGTAAAAAATTAAATTCTATGAAAACATTGTCTCTTATAATTTTTCATACAACCAATATTTCCATTGAAATTTCAAAATAAAGATTCATAATGATTGATTTTTTGGAAACTATGAAAATCTTAATTGTTCAATTACATTTTTTTAATAAAATTAAATTAAAATTACATTTTTATAAGATCAACAACATTTTCGATATAAATAAAAAAAAGTATACTTACAACACAAAATCCGTTGTTATTGGAAGCTCGTGTCACGTGTTGAGTACTTTTGAGGTTATAAAATCACTTGATTAACTAATCGTGCAAAATACACTCAAAATTGATAATTTAATTATTATTGATAAAATAGGAATGATTAAAAGTTAATATGAGAGTTACACTGAGATAGCAAAATAATAATTGTCAACGTTACTACTACACTTGATGCATAAACAATAATGATGGCCGACAACTGTGTAGGGAGTGAGAAAGAAAGGAGACCGGCTTCGTTCTCATCCCTACTCCGTGCTGTTTACTGGGTCAGAAGTGACACCTGTAGACATCTGGCGGGGATAACTAATTAAATGACGATTGATCAGTTTTCGACCGGAGAGGAAAAATGATTAAATTACTAAAATGGCTATTAAAAAATAAGGGTTGATCGTAGAAGGGTGAAAATTGAGGATTGTATGTTGTATCATAAAAAAATATAAATTAAAAATTTTGTCTAAAAAATAAAAAAAAAAATTTAGGGGTGGACTACCCCTAACATTTAGGGGGATGAAAAATAGATGTTGGCCGATTCTCATAGATACCGGATAAGCACAAAAAATTTCATCAAAATCGGTCAAGCCGTTTCGGAGGAGTATGGCAACGAAAACTGTGACTCGAGAATTTTATATATTAGATATATATATATATATATATATATATATATATATATATATATATATATATATATATATATATATATATATACATATATATATATATAGATTAACCAAGCCCCTAAGTGATAGAGGACGACCAAGGAAGAGATTTCTTTATATTTGATGAATATTAGTAACTTGCAGACCGTTATTATATGAATAAAATATACGTCTGTTATATACTACAGTTATTATCCTTGAGTAGACAACGAAAGTGCTGAGAAAGAAAATATCAAAATGAAACTAATGGCTCCAAATTGAAATGGTTGATGTAGTCTTAGAAATTCTATACTTTATCTTATTTGAAGAAATATGAGCCTCATTGATTCATCTGTTTGAGTGTCAAAGTCAAGGTCAATAATCAAAAGACATATATAAAAGATTATATAAAAGTATGAGGAGTAACGATTTATATACAGGGGCCCCTTCGTCAACATACTACGTCATCGTGACTTTTCCGATGATAGGTTCAATAGCTTATTTTCGATGAATAATTCTTTAACCTAAGCTTTTTAAAATCTGTCGATTTTTTCCAGTTAATATTAGATAAATATAATACCATGTTCATGGAACACTATTCTGTAACCCAGTGTTAGTGTTTCAGAATAAAAAAAAAAAAATTTTTGGTGTTGAAAAGTTAAAAGTACGTAGGGGAGCCCGGGGCACGACGGCCCCCTTAAGCCGATTTTTCCTTTTTGTGGCTTTTAACCATCAAATTCGTTGGTTTTCCATCTATTTCGAATGAATCAGTCGAAATTTTGCAAAAAATTGAAAAAAATTTTTTCCGGGGCACGATGGCCCCTCCCTTAAAAATCGTATAAATCGTTTATTACGACCCAAGGCCAGAAAATTGGATTTCCTGGCGTATGGGATATGATGGCCGAGACGTAGCCGAGGCCATCATATCACATACGTCAGGGCATCCAACATTCTGGTCGTGGGTTACTGCTCTATTTTTCTTACTCTCCAACCGAAAGTACTCAACCCCGCGGACGGGGTTTTGCCGGGGGTAAGGGGGGCGCTACTCGACTTTTGCAAAGCCAAGGCCAAGCCGAGGTTTTACTGATCGGGGCAGGCATAATAAAAAAGTTAAAATTAATAAATAAAAAAAAAAATAAGTTTTTTTAAAGTTTACTAACAAATGCTCTGATTAAGAGAGATAACATGCACAGAACTCGTCACAAATATTTAAACTCGATTTAATAACAAAATTAATTTTTTAAGTTGATTAAAAATTAGTTTTTAATTAGACAACTAAGAAAGATTGAAATTAAATTATTAGAAGCTTGTAGAGTACATGGATTGTTTATAAACATTGCTTCACTAGCTGTCAAAATATAAAAAGAAAGCAAATAAAATCTACAAAACTTTTTATATTTTATTTTCTAAAATTTTTATATAAATTATTTGTGCAATATTATTATTAAATAGTTAATTAACTATAATTTAGTTAAGAATTATTTTTATTTATTTGACATTTTTTGGTTATTTAATGTGCTGACATGTATATACAGACGATGTTGTGACTGTTATATATACCCGGGTAAAAAAATTTATATATAATTATATATACTTACTAGCTGACCCGGCAAACGTTGTTTTGCCATGTGAATAATTTCTAGAGAATTTCTAGTGTCGAAAAAAAATTACTAACTTATTGGAAGTGTATAAGGATGTGGAATATGACTGAAAAAGGCCTGGAGCGCTGTGAACGATGAGGGAATGTTGTTTAAAAATAACAAAACACCAAACATTAATTGGTTTAACTTATTAAAAGTAATAAATATTTATATAATTAATTAATTACATAATATTAATCTCTTAATGCTGTAGCGTGAACAATATTTTTTGTTAGCCCGTCTTTAGCTAATACAAACAAACTTGATGGTTTACCCACTCGAGAGCATGCAACGTATAATTGTCCGTGTGAAAAACATGGTGTGCTCAAATCTAAGCCACAAACAGACATTGTTTGGCCTTAGGATTTATTAATAGTCATTGAAAATGTCAATCTAATCGGAAATTGAATACGCTTAAATTGAATTGGCACATTTGTGGCTATAATAGGTATTCGTGGTATCAATATATTTTCACCTCGAAACTTGCCATTTAAAATGGTGCCTTCGATAACGTTTTTCATTAATTTTTTAATGACTAATCGCGTACCGTTGCATAGCCTTGGCGGGTTCAAATTACGAATCAAAATAATTGGAGATCCAACCTTCAATTGTAAGTTATGTGGTGGCATGCCTGGCAAATCTAGTGAATTCAAAAACTCTGTTTTATATTTATATAATGTAAATTTGCCCGTACAATACGGGCATTCTTTGTCCATAGCACCAATTACTACTTTTGAATGAGCATAATATTCAATATCGGGCTCATACTGGAATGCTAGACGCAGAAATAATGTAGCTACAAATACTCGATGTGCCTGTTGGCGTTGTTGGTCATTCGCTCTGCGTCTATTGACAGTAAAACGGTGTGATTGTCGTTGTTCTAATCTCATGACTTCATTGCGTTCAGCTCGTGTATCGTCTGATTGTTCTTGACGCAATTGCGCCATTCTCACACGCGCTCCAGTATTTTCTTCCTGAACTTGTTCTTCGGTTCTTTGGGCTCTTCTATTTCGAATGGTTCTAGATTTATTTGTATCACGGCTCAAATAGGCTCCTTTGCGTTTTGTTGGCATTGTTCACTGTACAATACAAAACACACATGAATAGAACTGATTGAATTATTTAATTATTATATTAATCATTTATTTTATCTTTGATTACATTAAATATACATGTAAAAATTAGATAGTTTCACGAAAGCGAAAAATTTTATGTTTCTTAATTATATCGAAAATACATATTGTTAGAAATAGTGAAAAAAAAAATTCTGTCGAAGTTAGAGCTCTTATAAGTAAACACAAAAAAAAAATTTCCCAATTGTAATAAAAATCTAACTTTCACCGAATTCGTTTTTCACCATTCCCAACAATATTTTCGTTATAAATAAGAAAGAATAATTTTTGATTTTATAATAAACGTAAAAAATAATTTATACTTACAACTCAATAGCCGTTGTTTGCCGGAACTCGTGACACGTATTGAGTATTTTAGAGGTTATGTAAGTCACTTAATTAACTGATCGTGCGATTTACACTCAAAATTAATAATTTTATTAGTTATTAATAATTAATTATATTCAATAATATTAGTTATTAATAAATAAATAATAAAGTTACTCGAGAATATATTTGATATGAGAGTTACACTTAGATAGTAAAAATGTTTAACTACTACGCTTGAAGCATAAACACTAATAATAGCCGAAAACTGTAGAGGTAACATCCCTACTCCGTGCTGTTTACAGGGTGAGAAGTGACACCGGTAGATACATGGAGGGGATAACTTACCAAGTGCTAATAATTGATGTTATCGAGCGGGATAGAAAATGATAAAATTATGAAAATGACTATTAAAAAGCAAGGGTTGGTGATAAAAAAGTACAAATTTAGAGTTTATGTATTTTTTGATGCCACATAATAAAAAAATTAAAAAAAAAAAAATTTTATCAAAAAAATAAAAAAAAAAATTTAGGGTGAACACCCCTTATCACATAGAGGTCAGAAAAATAGATAGTAGCCGATTCTCAGGCTTACTGAATATGCATAAAAAATTTCATGAGAATCAGTCAAGCCGTTTCGGAGGAGTATGGGAACGAACATTGTGACACGAGAATTTTATATATTAGATTTTATTATATATTACTTATATATAATTAAAGAGTTCTATATTTCAAAGTCATTATCCCCGATCCAAATTGATGTTAGACTAATTTTAAATTTTACATTAAATTTTTATTTATTAAATTTATTTTCACCACTTTTATTGTCGGTATGAGCACTCAATACCGTCTTCGGGTGAATATATCTAATAATTAAAAATTTTTTATTTTTAATTAAGATCAAGCAAAAAAGTTAATTTTTTTACTCAGTGAAACTTTTTTCGGTCACCGAAAAAATAACTCGGAAAATGCTCAGACCAGGAATCGAACCTGGATCTTTTGGTGTCGCGCCAACTGCTCTACCCTTAACCTATCCGAGACACTGTCCGTGAGTATCTTTCAGTTACCTATTAAGACCCACTGAGTAATTCTTGTATATTGACAATTTTAATGATGTATTTTTAGATGTTTTTAAATACGTAGACTCTAATCTCCTACTTGATTGTATGAAGATTGTAGTCCATCTGGCCAGGATTTTTCGATAATTTACTATTTTTTCCGATCGGTGTTTTTACTAATTAAAGAGTTCTATATTTCAAAGCCATTATCCCCGATTCAAATTGAGTGCTCATAACGACAATAAAAGTGGTGAAAATAAATTTAATAAATAAAAATTTAATGTAAAATTTAAAATTAGTCTAACATCAATTGGATCGGGGATAATTGCTTTGAAATATAGAACTCTTTAATTATTAAAAACACCGATCTTTGGAAAAAATAGAATATTATATATAATAATATATAGTTGGATGCAGTATTTCTCAATAATTATATATAATCATATACAATTACATACACGGAAAATAAATTGTGGTAGTGGCAACAACTGTAGTTCCATCTACCGCAGGCTTTAGTATGACCTGAGACAACTCCAAATTGTGGGTAGATTTACTCCAATATTGTAGTTAAGCATTAACTGTAGTAAAAAGTACGATATGCTACAACATGCGGTATTTGTAACTCCAATTGTAGTTCAATTTACTTAATATGCTGTTGATCAATTGCGTAAGAATAAACGGTATATAACCTAAAATTTTTATAGTTTATAATTAAAAATTACTTATTGAGTTATTTATATATAATAAATATGGTAATTATTTACAAGTGGGGTTCACTCATGCTGGGCCATGTTAATTTCTTTTTTTTTGTTCATTTTTTTTTTATAGTTCGTTTTTTTTTATGTATTTTTCAAAAAAAAAAATATATATATATATATCAAAAACATCAAAAAAGATAAAATAGAAATTTTATCCAAAAACATGAGAGCCAATTTTTTTTTCCAACTTTTGATGGCAAAAAAGCTGTCGAAATTTTTATTTTTTTCTTTCAGGACATTTTTTATCATAAATACGTCGTAAAAACAAGCAGAATAAAAAAAAATTAAATAATGTTAATGATTCACCTAGATATGGCCAAAAATAGGGTGGACCCCATTTGTAAATAATTACCCTAAATATATTTAGGTTTTAAAAAAGTATGAATTTTAAAAAAATGTCTGTATTTTTTTTTTTTAAATTGTTTATTTTTATAAAAATGACGTTTAATATTTTATTTACAGATGAATATTTATGAGACGCTATAATAAACGAATATACACAAGAGATTAACCCCAAAATGGCAAAATAACGGGAACGGTTCCTTCTGTAGTACTCTCAACTCCCGCGTGGAGTATTTGTTATTGCAGTGTGCAGTAGAATTTACCGCAAAATTGGAGTAAATTCAACTTATTGACTTAGTAAAATTTGACGCATATTGATTAACTGTTATCATTTATATGATATTTGTAACTACAGAAGCATTTACTGCAATCTTGTAGTAAATGATACTGCACATTATTTTCCGTGTATAATTATATATAATCGCATATAATTATATATGATTATATATAATAATATATAATTAGATGCAGCATTTTTTAATAATTATATATAATCATATACAATTACATATAATTGCATATAATTATATATTATTATATATAATTGTATATAATTAGATGTAACATTTTTTCAATAATTATATATAATCATATATAATTCCTCATAATTATATATAATTAGATATAATCATATATAATTTTATATAATTCTATAGAATTGTACAAAAGTTACAAACATTGTTATATACAATTACATGAAATTATATATGATTATATAAAATTATATATATTTCGTATATAAACTGATAAAAGGATTTATTAACTATTAGAAATTTAATATGTTTGAAGACAATTATTTAATTTATTAAATTTTAATAAATTTTTTTTAACATTCAACAAATATTTATTTGGAAGGAAAGTACATTAATTAATAGTTAATAAGTATTTATTAATAATTAAAAAATATTTATTAAAAGTTAATAAATATTTTGTTGAGTGAATTCGTTTCACTTGCAATGTCATATGATATGAAGATTGCTTATAAACAAAAATCATCTTTATAAATTATTTGCATTAATTATATTACATTATAATAACGTTTATTGTCATATACCGAATTCTATTACAGCTCATAAATCATTTATTAACATTTAATAAAGCTTATTAAATGTAAACAAATCCTTTTATCAGTGCAACTATACGGAAATCATATATAATTATATACAATTGTATATAATTTTTTTTATCTCCGAGTCTGCTACTCTAATGATTAATAATTTATTAATCTATAGTATTTTTTGTGGATGAAATAATAGGAACTGTATTAATTAAGTTAACTTATAAAAATTGATTATGTATACGATTTGTATTACTTGTAGTTATTTCAAACTATGCTCTACAAGTAAGTCTCGTAGGTAAACAGGTAGCGCGTCAGCCTTTCAAGCGTCAGGTCCCCGGTTCGATCCCCGCGCACGCCGAGTTTTTTTTATTTTTATAGAAATAATTATATATAATTCTATATAATTATATAGGGCCATTTTTCATATATAATTATATATAATCTTTTTTACCTGGGTATACAGTTGAAACTCACTGTATAGGCCGGTTGCGTCACGATAATACGAACACGCAGAAAAAAATTTTGTTAAGATAACCTAAGATATGATGTGGTAGCAAATGAATTTGTTAACATAATAATAACAAATCATAAGTTAAAATAACAAAATTTAGGTTATAACAAGTTATTGATATGTTATAACAACAAAACAGTTTCGTTACTGTAGCAAAATCTTTAAGTTAATTAAAAAAATATTTTAGTTGGTATATCAAATTTATTTTTGAAAGAGCAAAATTATTCTATAAAAATAACAAAGAGAATTTGTTGAAGTAACAAAGACAATTTGTTAAAGTAATCAAGAGAATACATAATTTAAAAATATACTATGATCAGCTATAGCTGATTTCGAAAATATTTGAGCAACAAATTAGTTTTGTTATTGCAACAAAATCATTTAGTAACAGTAACAACGTCATTTTGTGACAGCAACAAAATGATGTCGTTAGGGTAACAAATTGATTTTCTGAATTAGAAAATTGGTTTGTTAATGCAACTTGAAACAATTTGTTAATGCAACTAATGGATTTGTTGCTATAATTGCACTCATTTGTTACCAGAACAAATTTTTCAGTTATCCCGTCTTTTGTTATTTCAACAAAATCGTTTTATGCGTGTGAAGGCTATCCCTGCAACTTTCCGCTTATTCCATACCTAAACGATTAAAATTGCACTTATGATGTTTTTGAGCTCTTCGAGCTCAAAAAGTTCACTGTTCTGTGCTTCTCTTTAGAAATTTTTAAGAAATGTAGAAAATACGATGTTATTTAGTAAATTTTTTTCCCGTAAATGCAAGTAAATAACGACGCATAATAGGTTCAAGTAAAAAAGACAGAATCCAGTAATTTGCGACGCCACCGCCGAGAAATGATAAACTTTGGTACAGAGAGTCTCATTAGGTGACTGAATAAAAGTCTCGGATGGTGCCTCGGATAGCTTTAGTGAAAGAGCCATCGACGAGTAACCAAAAGAAAATCGGCTTTGATTCCTGGGTCATCCCAATCAATTTTTCGGTCACCGGAAAATTCTCACTGAGTGGCCCTCCCTTTCCCTCTATCCCTTTTTCTCCTCTTTTCCTAGTTTGTCGTAATAACAAATTACCATGTTAAATATCCATATTTAACCATGATTGAAAATTTTCTTTCTTTTTAATTTGAGTGATGGGAAAAATTCTACTTTACCTAACGTAGTTATTATTTTGCTATTTAATTAGAAAATATTACCAAAGATATTTTCATAACCGATTGTATATATATATATATATATATATATATATTTATATTTGTAAAAATGCTTGCCGTAAGATGGACGGTGTGGCTTAATGTATATAGAATAATCGAAAGGAAATTTAGTATAGACCGGATAGCTCAAATGGTAGAGTAGCCGACATGTCTTCGGAAGGTTCTGGGTTCGAATCCCAGTCCGAGCTATCTAATAATTTTTTCTCGCATACTCTATAAACTCACATTAAGATGATCCTCTCCACATTCCTTTCTCAATCCTTTCCTACCAATATCTTGTTACGTGAATGTGGAACGCTTCACGTAATAATTACCGTAACTCCTATTCTTTCCCGCTTCACAGCATTATTTATATTTGTAAAAATGCTTGCCGTAAGATGGACGGTGTGGCTTAATGTATATAGAATAATCGAAAGGAAATTTAGTCTAGACCGGATAGCTCAAATGGTAGAGTAGCCGACATGTCTTCGGAAGGTTCTGGATTCGAATCCCAGTCCGAGCTATCTAATAATTTTTTCTCGCATATTCTATAAACTCACATTAAGATGATCCTCTCCACATTCCTTTCTCAATCCTTCCCTACCAATATCCTGTTACGTGAATGTGGAACGCTTCACGTAATAATTACCGTAACTCCTATTCTTTTCCGCTTCACAGCATTATTTATATTTGTAAAAATGCTTGCCGTAAGATGGACCGTGTGGCTTAATGTATATAGAATAATCGAAAGGAAATTTAGTATAGACCGGATAGCTCAAATGGTAGAGTAGCCGACATGTCTTCGGAAGGTTCTGGATTCGAATCCCAGTCCGAGCTATCTAATAATTTTTTCTCGCATATTCTATAAACTCACATTAAGATGATCCTCTCCACATTCCTTTCTCAATCCTTTCCTACCAATATCCTGTTACGTGAATGTGAAACGCTTCACGTAATAATTACCGTAACTCCTATTCTTTCCCGCTTCACAGCATTATTTATATTTGTAAATATAATTAATTATAATAATAATTAATAAATATAATATTTGTTATTTTCCAATATATAGCTTCTAAAACTCTAAATTTGATTGGAATCTTTTATTTCTTCGGTAGAGATCATTTCTAAATGGATTTCAACAGAGTTTACTTCTGATAGGAATCGTGGGAGTGGGTGTTAAAATCTAAAATTTTAATTTCCAAACTGTAACTACTACAGACTCCAAATTTTCGGGAATATTTGTGTATGATGTCAAGTTGCGCTAAGAATGAATTTTATCAAGTTACAACCCCGAAAGGAATTACAGGGGCGTTAACAATGAAAAATTCCCGTTTGCGAAATATAACTCTTATAGACTCCAAATTTGGTAAGAATCTTTTATATATGATGTAGAAATAATCTAAGAGCGGAGTTTACGACGAACTACCCCCAATAAGGATTGCGGGGGTGGGTGTTAACAATAAAAAAACTTAATTTTCAAAATATAGCTTCTAAAAGCTGCAGATTAAATAGGAATCTTTTATTTGTCACACAGTAAAAAATATTGTGTATTTGTGTCGAAAACGGTTTGTGTTAAAAATTGTAGTGTGTTAAAATAACACAAAGTTTGTGTTACTTTATTTTGTAACATAAAAAATGTGTTATACACTCTTTATTAACACATTTTGTATGTTACTGTGGAATTAACGCAAAGTTTGTGTCAAAATCTCCATCAATATAACATTAACTTTGTGTTAACAGCGCGTCGGTTCTTTACTTTACGCAGCAACCGTTTTCACAAAGTGAGCGTCATCAATGACATCTATTTTGTTCGTGTTTTGAGTGTTAATAATAAAGTTATTTATTCTAAAAATTAAAGATAAAGTGAGTTTATAATACGAACAAAAAAATTGATGTAATCAACGGTGAGTGATTATTTATTTATTATTGAAATTTCTGAATACTGTAGATAACCTTTTTCTTCAAAGATAACCTTAAAATTTGTTTTTATAAAATTAAGTACTCTTAATAGTAGATATTGAAAAAATATTCTCTGTAAAATTAATGATTATTATAAATTAAAATTTCTGAATTTTTTAACTGCCAGTTACTGATTTTTGTTTTATTATTTTTTTTTTTTTTTTTTATACCAAGTATGCAATACTAAAATTTATTTTGATGTAAGTTTTATTTTTTTAGGTAAGTGGGAATTCATCTAACATTCAAAAATTTGATGTAAATCAAAGTCAAAAAGTGACTGTCATGTTTATTCTGGAGTGGAAAAATACTAAAGTTTGAGCCAAACTAAATTTGCCTGCTACGTTTAACAACCTTGTTTTAAAAGATTAATCTTCGTTATAACTAATTATTTCTTATAATCTAATATTCTTATAATCTAATATGAAAATATAATAAATATTATTAAATAATAAAGACAATTATATTTTTTAATTTGCTGCTTTATTTCTAAAATCTATAAATTGTTTTTCGATTTAATTATTTAAAATTTTACCTACAATTATTTACATTCAATAACTGTTGATTTAATAAAATGTAAATAAAAAAAATTTTTAATAAATATTATTGACTACAGTTGAGGAAATAAAAAAAATTTATTTTATAAGTATAAAACAGTTGATTAGAATAAATAAAATTATTTAACATTTATTTTGTGTTAAGATTGACACTCTAAAAGTGTAAGATTCTTTGCGCCCTCTTGTGGCGATATTTTAACATAATCTTTGTGTTAAAAAGGGGTTACACAAAGTTTGTGTCAAAATTTCAACACAAATTTCGTGTCAACCGTTTTTAACACACAAACTGTGTTGATTTTACACAATATTTTTTACTGTGCATGTAGAGCTCATCTCAAAACGGATTTCAATCAATTCTACTTCCGATAGGTGATTGCAGGGGTGGGTGTTAAAATCTAAAATTTTATTTTCCAAACTGTAACTTCTACAGAGTCTAAATTTGGTAGGAATCTTCGTGTATCATGTCAAGTTCAGCTAATAATGGATTTACTCGAATCCTATCCTTAAAAGGGATTGTGGGGGTGTTAACAATGAAAATCTCTCATTTCCAAACAAAAGTTTCTATAGACTCGAAGTTTTGTTGAAGCCTTTTGTTTATAATGTAGAAATTATCTCGAATAGGATCTTACGAAATTCCTCCCCCACATAGGAGTGCGAGAGTGATAATTGTCAAAGAATTCATATTTTTCAAATACAGTTCCTACAGATATAAAATTTGTTAGAATCTCAAGAGAAACAGGAAATTACAGGGATCGCCTCCAAGGTCAACCGAATAAAATGTTTTTCTTTCTTAATAATTATATTTTCTTACAAAAATCGTCGCTTTGGCAGCAGTGAAAAAGTCATTGTAAGGTCTCCGAAATTTAACTTTACATGAAGCTATTCAGTCAACAGACTAAGAATTTTACATATACTTTGTATTCGCTGATCACATAACCGATGAATTGTTCTTATTACGGGATCACGGGAATGTAACCGGTTAAAATGAATGCATTTTTTAAACACTTGTGCTGTGGAAAAGAAATTTGGCTACTTATTTTAAGAGAATTCGTAAAAAACATGTACAAATAATTTTCTATAAAAAATTGATTATAAGGAGAAAATTTTAATCGATGGCAAAATTCGTCGCACTTGAAGCTAGGCAGATTTCACTTATGAGACCTGCAATTACTTTATCCGAAACTTTCAATGCTCACTTCAAATTTTTTTCTTCGTGTCAATTATTATTCATTTTTGGAAGAAAGCCACAGGAATGTTATAGTGATTGCACATTGAAAGTTACAATAAATATTAGCTAGAATAATCACATAGATTGAAGGTACAGGCCAATCCGATGGAATTTAGAATCTGTGCAAGTCAAAACAATACTTCAATTAAATTTCAAATCTAGATCTAAAAATACAATTCTATAAAGTGCCCAGCGGAGCGGGCGGGTAACAGCTAGTATATATATATATATATATATATATATATATATATATATATATATATATATATATATACATATATATATATATATATATAATTAAAGTTTCATGCCTTTCTTGGTCAAGTTATTATTGGATCTAATTCAAGCCAATAGATGGACAACCCATCTTCCCTATTGTTCGAAAGATATTCTCTCTTCACATTAGTTCGATGGAAATCCATCGAACTTGAATACTAGTAAAGCTGGAGGCTTTTGGTATCTGTTCGAGTTATAAAGATGTTAATTGAGTGAAAAATAATGAAAGAACTTGAATGAGAGTAAAGACAAACTTTGAAAAAATAAATGGGGTTGGTTACCAAGCCTGGAATCGAACCTGGATCTCCCTGATAATATGTCAGGAGCTTTACCAGTTAAGCTACCGAGCCCCTTCCACCATCATATTTCTCAGTCTATTCTTATACTCTCGATACTTACTTACTCTCCCT
This sequence comes from Cotesia glomerata, assembly GCF_020080835.1. Lineage (NCBI taxonomy): Eukaryota > Metazoa > Arthropoda > Insecta > Hymenoptera > Braconidae > Cotesia > Cotesia glomerata. Next base: position 18,978,174 of record NC_058160.1, read on the forward strand.
CTTTTTTACCTAAACTACACTTCTCACAAAAATTAAGGGAGCAGAAAAAAAATCTAAATTTTTGGGGGATTTTCAACAGGCTGTAACTTATACAAAAATGGTCGTACAGCAAAAAAAAAAAGCAAATTGTAGCTCTAAGTGTTTAGTTTTCGGATCTGAGTTTAAAATTTTTTTTTGAAAATATTTTACGAGTAATCATAAGAAAACCACCGAAAAAAAAATTTTCGAAATTTTTTTGGTTTTTTTTTTTAATCTACGGACGTGGAAAAAATTTTTTCGACTCAACCTCCATATGGATAGCTTGTTTATTCAGCTTTAATTTCGTTTTTTTAAAATCTCGATACGAGCATTTCTCGCTGAGATATCGATGTTTGAATGGAAAAAGATCATTTTGTCTTTGATTACCAATATCTCAGCAACCAATGATCGCACAGAAATTTTGAGGTTGGTTTTAAAAACTTGAATAAATTCTCTACAAGGATTGGCAATTGAATTTTGAAAAAAAAATTTTTTTTCAATCATTACATGAATTTGAAAAAGCATCCAAAAAAGGGCTTTTTGTCGTTTTTTGGAAAATCAAGCGCCCAATCAAAAATATTGCGGAAACCACTAACGTTAAGTGTGCCTTTTACTGTTCAATATACCCACAAAAACCCTACAAAGTTTCAATTCAATCCAGCCAACCGTTTTTTTTTTTCCCACTTGATCGAATTTTTGAAAAAATTAAAGGAGCAAGAATTTCGCTCTGAAAATGTCATAATTTTTATCAAAAATGAAAAAAATTTTTTTTTTTCATTTTTCTCTCAATTCTGTATTAGTGACTTGAAAAATTTAAGGAAAAAAAAAATCGAAAATTTTTGAGAAAAAAAAAAAAAAAAAATTTTTTTAATTTTTTTTCAATTGGCCCAAATCAAAAAAAATGTAGCGACTCACTTTCTCACCGATTTTACTCTTCCGCACTTTAATTTTCCTAGTTACAAATTAATTGAATAAATTAAAAGTTGATACCCCCAAGGCAAGTCGAATATTCGTTCTACGAATATTGGGACAGTAATTTTTTCGTGCGAATTCCAACAGTGTCTAAAAAAAAACAGTTTTTCTTAAAACTAACCTGCTTTCTTGGTAATCGATCCAATCAACAGTTTTTCTCAAAACTACCGTATTTTTTAATTTTTAGAAAAGCAAATTAACTGAGTTTTTGCAAACTTTAGTTTTCTTTTTATTTTTTTTCATAATTCCTAGGCGGCATTTATCCGCGCCACAAGTCGCTCAGATAGTGACTCTACTGGAAGAAGGGTACAATTACCGACAAGTCGGGGATCGTATGGACGTTAGTTCATCTGTCGTATCTCGCGCATACAATCGGTATTTGGAAACCGGTGGTTATCAACGACGAGTTGGCCAAGGTCGTCGTCGCGCAACAAATCCTCGTGATGACCGAGCGATCGTTCGGCGCGTTCATCAAGAACCTTTCGTTCCTGCGAACGTTGTCGCCCGAAATTTTCCGAACCGTCGACAACAACAACAACAACAGCAACAACAACGACGACGACGACAACAACAACCGCGGAACATTTCAGTTCAAACGGTTCGAAATCGTCTCCGTGAGACTGGAGTGCGATCAAGAAGTGCCGCCCGAGTACCGATGTTATCACCCATACATCGCCGAAACCGTCTGGCTTACGCTCGTCAACATGTTCATTGGACCGTAAGGCAATGGAACAATGTTTTGTTTTCTGATGAGTGTCGGGTATGCCTGTTTGGAAATGACCGAAGACCCCGAGTTTGGCGCCGTCAGGGAGAGCGTTTTTCACGTAACTTCACTCGACCGGTAGCTGCTTACAACGGAGGGTCGGTGATGGTTTGGGGAGGAGTTTCGAGATTTTCACGAACTCCTTTGGCAATCGTCCACGAAAATCTAAACGCTACGCGTTACATTAATCAGATCTTACGACCTATTGTCTTGCCTCTACGGCAGCAAACTAGAGGTTTTATTTTTATGCAAGACAATGCCCGGCCTCACACAGCAAACGTCACCCGTCGGTTTTTCCAAAGACACGACATAACGTTGTTAAGGCATCCAGCGGTAAGCCCTGATCTTAATCCTATCGAGCACGTCTGGGATATCCTGAAGCGCCGATTGCGCCAGAATTATCCCAATTTACGAACGTTAGCAGCATTAGAGCGGGCGCTAATCGAAACTTGGCGACGGATTCCGCAGTCAATGATTCGAAACTGCATTTCGAATATGCCTGAAAGATTGCGGGCTGTTATCAGGAGCAGAGGTGGCAATACGCGGTATTAGCACAACACACACACACACACACACACACACACACACACACACACAAACACACACACACACACACACACACACACACACACACATACACGTGCGCAAGCACAAAAGCGTAAATCCGCCGTGCAACCTCCACGTGGTACGCTTTGGGTAACGCTAATGCCGGCGGTAATTTTTTTTTTAATTTTTTGAAGTTTTTAGCCAATTGAAAAAAATTAAAAAAAATTTTTTTTATTTTTTTTTTTTTTCTCAAAAATTTTCAACTTTTTTTTTCCTTAAATTTTTCAAGTCACTAATACAGAATTGAGAGAAAAATGAAAAAAAAAATTTTTTTTCATTTTTGATAAAAATTATGACATTTTCAGAGCGAAATTCTTGCTCCTTTAATTTTTTCAAAAATTCGATCAAGTGGGAAAAAAAAACGGTTGGCTGGATTGAATTGAAACTTTGTAGGGTTTTTGTGGGTATATTGAACAGTAAAAGGCACACTTAACGTTAGTGGTTTCCGCAATATTTTTGATTGGGCGCTTGATTTTCCAAAAAACGACAAAAAGCCCTTTTTTGGATGCTTTTTCAAATTCATGTAATGATTGAAAAAAAATTTTTTTTTCAAAATTCAATTGCCAATCCTTGTAGAGAATTTATTCAAGTTTTTAAAACCAACCTCAAAATTTCTGTGCGATCATTGGTTGCTGAGATATTGGTAATCAAAGACAAAATGATCTTTTTCCATTCAAACATCGATATCTCAGCGAGAAATGCTCGTATCGAGATTTTAAAAAAACGAAATTAAAGCTGAATAAACAAGCTATCCATATGGAGGTTGAGTCGAAAAAATTTTTTCCACGTCCGTAGATTAAAAAAAAAAACCAAAAAAATTTCGAAAATTTTTTTTTCGGTGGTTTTCTTATGATTACTCGAAAAATATTTTCAAAAAAAAATTTCAAACTCAGATCCGAAAACTAAACACTTAGAGCTACAATTTGCTTTGTTTTTTTTTGCTGTACGACCATTTTTGTATAAGTTACAGCCTGTTGAAAATCCCCCAAAAATTTAGATTTTTTTTCTGCTCCCTTAATTTTTGTGAGAAGTGTACGTATTATGATGGTAATGTAGTAATTATTAAGGCGTTATTATAAATTAGCAAAGATATTTTCATGACCGATTTTAGAAAATATTACTGTATCGTGGATTCAATATTACTACAGTATCATTGTACTTTTTCTTGCAGTGTGTAAGACTGTGTGTAAGGTTAAACAGTACAACTCTTTCAAAATAATTTAAGATGTTGCATCGGATAAATTCGTATGTTGCGATCTGGTCCGGCTCTTCGATGTCCTATACTAAAAATTACAATGTTGCTATGGTAATTTTAAATATATATTTTTCTTTCCATGTAACCTTCTAATTTTTTGACTAAAAAATGTATGAAAAGTATATTTTTAAGCTTGAGGAGCTCAAAATTTTCAAATATATATATTTTTTAAGACTTTTTGAGAGATTTTCATTCAGGGTTGACACTAATTATTAAAACAGTTGATTTATTGATTTATTTATAAAAATTTCTTATCACAATAATGTAAAATAATTTATACTGCGGACGTTTGAAACTTCATAATTTATTAAGTTATTGCTTTGTTATTTATTTTTTTATTATTTTTTTTTTTTTTTTTTTTTTGATATATAATATCCATGGATATTTAGCTTAGAGCAGAGAATATAACATATGAACGACGTGAACGTCCGAGAGCTCGGGTACATCGCTAGTGCATCGAGGTGTCATCTGCACTCTACACTCTCTCACCCCTTTGAATGAAAATTTGTTAAGTAATTTAATAAAATCAATTCACCTAGTCCGATGAAAGCAGTGCCAGGGGCTTGCAAAATTATCAATACAAAATAAAACTGTCGCAAATTTGAGAAGTTATAAAATTAAACACGATATCAGCAATATTTTAGGAAAAAAAGTCCAATCTAAGTATATATGAGTTTTTCGTGCGAAATTGGACGGGTCGAAAAATTCCTATCTTTGATTTCCGTAATGTTTTGACAATTTTTAATACATACAAAAAAAAAACAAATTTCAAAAACGGTTTATCCTGCAGGTCATTCCTCGAACTTCCCGCTATTCATAAGCTTAAAACACTACAAAAATTTATTAATACGAAATTTTGAGCTCTTCAAACATTTATATACTTTCGAACGCAAAATTCTAGTAATTGTTGATGGATCACTCGTTTGAAAATTTTGAATTGCAATAACTCTGACATAAATCTAATCTATACTAATAAATGGAGAGCCAATTTTTTTGACCGGTTATACTGCGAAAACTACTGAACCGATCGGAATAATACTTATACTATAAGATGCAGCGTGTTTCAGAGAAGGTTTTAGTATATGATATATTGGTGATTACTTATCTGAAACCTATATTTTTTTGACTTAGAAATAATGAATTGTTATTGTAACTAAATTTATTTTATTCGATTGTCATTTGTTTAAAATAAATTTTTTAATTCTATTGGTTATGTTTATATACTAAGCAGATTTCTTCACTTATGAGACCTGCAATTTCTTTAACTAAAACGTTCGATGCTCATTACAAATTTTTTTTTTTTCATATCAATTATTATTCATTATTGTAAGAAAGACACGGAAATGTTATAATGATTGCACATTGAAAGTTACAATGAATATTAGCTAGAATAATTACATGGATAAAAGATGCATGCCAATTCGATAGAATTGGGAATTTGTGAAAGTCAAAACAATACTCTAATTAAATTTCAAATCTAGATCTAAAAATGCAATTCTTCACAGTAAAAAATTTTTTGTCATTGTGTAAAGTGTAAAAATATTTGTGTAGAATTTAACATTTTAGTATGTTGATTCAACATAAATTGTGTAAAAAAAGTCATCAACACAAATTTTTGTGTTGAATTTGACGAAAAAATTTTTACTGTGTTTAAAGCGCCCAGCGGAGCGGGCGAGTAACAGATAGTCTATACCGATATATATATATATATATATATATATATATATATATATGTATATATATATATATATATATATATATATATATATATATATATATATATGTCGGAAAAACATTATTAGGGGCGTTAGTACAGTCCATTGGATTCGTTTATTCAATTATTTATTAATTTAGAATAATTAAAATATAACACTGATCTAATTTTTGAAATATAATGTACATTAACTTGCACAAATAATAAATTTAATTACAAATATTCTACTACGATTGATATAACAGTTAAAGACGTTGGGGGAATAAGACCGAGAACGAATCCGGGGTCAGCAGGATATATTCGATGTCTTTACTTGATCAATGTTCAACGAGCACTACTCTTCCAAGTACCCTAAGTACTTATTCACTCAAAAATGTTTCGACAGCCCTCATTGTCTGTCGATATTTCTAACTATATACTTTTTACTTCTATCCTGTGACCTCCGCTACGTTTGGTGACCATTGTCACTCCGGACTTAAGCCCATCGTCATAACCATAAATATTCTATGCTTTACAATTTTGCTTAAAATTAACAGACAAACTAAAATGTTGGGAATTTCCTATCTCTGGGAAAACCCAGCTCGATATTATCTCCGACATATATATATATATATACTGAGAGAAAAATATGTTCAACTGAACTAGGAAAATCTAGTTAATAGCATCACCACTATTTAATTGCAGTGCTTGTACCTAACATTATTTATTATATTGAACCCCAATAGATAGTTACTTGAACTATTTTCAGTTAAATACCAGCTTAATAGCCATCTTGATTAACTTTAACTCAGAAAACAGAAAAAATAATTCGGATAGCTCGGACCGGGAATCGAACTTGGATCTTTTGGTTACGCACTAAGGGCTCTTCCAGTTTAGCTATCTGAGACGTCGTCCGTAAAAACCTTTCAGTCACCTAATAACTTTTTGTTTAACGTGATAACAAAAACATATTAATTAAAATATAGTCGATATAACTATTTATCAATAGTTACTTAAACTAATGCATAGTTTGAGTAACTACAAAAAAAAAGTTCAGAAAACTATATTTTCATAATTGTGATGTTATAATTCAGTTAACTATGCACTTTTTTCTCAGTGTATATTAGGGTGAGCCAAAAAAACTAACCTATCGAATTTATGGGTTAAAATGAACCTATATATCGAAAAAAAAATTTCCCTGCAAGGCAGGATTTTTAGCTCAATTTTTGAGAAAAACAGCACGTTTTTCTGTTAAATACCATAAATGTCGAAAAAATGTTGATACAGTAGCATTTGAAATTTTTTTATTAATATTTCTATAATTAATTAACTTTTTTAAGAAATCTGTCTTGAGCTGGAGCGCTTATCGGACAAGGAGCTTTAAACCATGCTTTTACATAAATAATACTTGTATACCCCCCCCCCTTTACTTATCTCCCTTCAAAGTAATTTATTTCCTTAATTATAAAAATTTCTAATAATAAATTGAATCGTTTATTTGAGAAACCCCATAAGTCGAAAATACTAAATTTTTCAGGAGAAGCAAAAAACATTTTTCTCGGTTAAGTTTGAATTAACATCATGAACCAATGATGAATAATAATAATGTTAGTATCCCGAAAAAATATTTGAGCATGAAAAAATTTAATTGTTAATTACTACTATTCATAATAATGATTTTAAATTGAATGACTCATGGGGTTTCTCTTCAAAACGAATGAAATAGTAATAAAATCATTAATATATCCACAGATTCGGTAGAATCTGGCGCCAAGTTCCGTTCAAAAATCCCGTTGTAAACGGAGCGCCAGACTATCGACTGTGTTTACTGTAAGCAGAACGGTTTTTTGGAGCCGCGAAATTTTATTTAATTCTGCGGTACTTTTTTTACCTATTTTGTTAATCATAAGAGTAATTAATAATTTAATTTACCGTATTAATTAATTATATTCACTTATAACAATTTATTCACTTGAAATTATTAAATTTTATTAGCACATACTATAGCTCGCTCACGAATTTAGATCCTGACTTTTTTTCGACGGGGAAATATCAGCGCCACAGACTAGATAAAATAAAAATGTGTAGTAATCCTCCTATAGATACGCAACTACAGTTAAAAAAAGTAGTTCACAGCTTACATTTACGGCCGCCAGGGTACACTGGAATTATATCTGCATAAACTGTAGCTTCAAGGGGATAGTTTGCGGTAAAAAATGCAGCCAACGCGAGATTTGTTAGTACCGTAGAAAAGTAAACTCCAATCTTAAAGGTGCTCACACACATGTTAATGAACTAAGATTTGTTATTGTTAAACTACATTGTTTATTTACTTTGAGTTCTTTGTGAGAAAGTATTGTAGTATATAATTCTATATAACAAACTAACGATGTGGCTAAGGTACAGCAGACAAACGATACGGCTCCGTACACAAATAGCACCGTATGTATACGGAGTGCTACAAATCCCAGGAAATTCAAATTTTATACGTAAAACACGCTTGTGGAGCTACACATGTACGGAGTCGTACACATACTACTAAAAATAAATGAAATAATAATAATAATAATAATAATAATAATAATAATAGTTAAAAATGAAAATAATTATAATGGTAATAATAAATTGATAATTATAATAGTAACGATATTTATCATTATAATTATTATAATAATAATTATTATTATTATTGTTTTTAAATTATTCAGTATTAAGATATTAAATTTAAATTTACAATTATCTCAATTACAAAAAAGGTAAAAATTCATGTAAAGTTAAAAATCCAATTGATAATTTAATTTATTAATCTAAGCCAAAGAGTATTTGCGGCTTATTTATATAAAATTTCATTAATGCTACTACATATTGTACGTAAAGTGATACTTTAATTGATTTATAGTAAAAGCTTTTAAAAGTTACCCAGGTTGTCTTTTTCGCTCTTATTGATGTTTTATGAGAAATTGAGACAGAACTACGGTAACTTTTAACAGCTTTCACTGTATATTTAAAACTTTATAAACATTCAATTTCCGCGGGAAAAATACAAACTCTGAATTAAAAATCTTTTTAATAACAAAAAATGTTAAAAATTATTTTTAATATAAAATTCCTAGAATTAATTATTAAATAATTTTCCATGTGTACTTTTCGAAATATATTTTCTACTTATTCAGTTGCATTTGTTAACTAGAGTCAATACTTGAAAGAGCTAGAATTGTTTGATTGTGCTTTCTTCGGAAAAGTCAGCTGATCAAGATTTAAGTAATTCTGTTCGAACAATGTTCAGATACTACAACAATGTCTTGATGATTGTTGCCTGTAGGTGACACTACGGCTTAATTGAGCGGAAGTATGAAATGATGACATTCCTTAAATAATACGAATATTATTTATAAGTTTACGAATTGTGATCTTTACTAACATCAATATGATAATGACACTAAATAAAAATAAATATAATAATAATTATGATAACGACAATATTAACAATGACAATAAGGATAATACTGAAAATATTTAGAATGGTAGAAATAAATTGATAACACTATTTATCATTATTATCATTATTATTGTTTTCAAATTATTGAGTATTAAAGTATTAAATTTAAATTTACAACTATCACAACTACAAAAAATGTAAAAATTTTTTTTCAAATTTATGTGTAATTAAAAACTTACAATTAATAATTAAGTTTATCAATCTAAGTCAAAGAGTATTCGCGGCTTATTTATATAAAATTTTATTGATGCTGCTAGATATTGTACGAAAAGTGATACTTTAAACGATTTATATTGAAACTTTATAAACATTCAATTTCCGCGGGAAAAATACAACTTTTGATTTGAAAACTTTTCTTAATATAAAATCTCTGGAATTAATTATTAAATAACTTTCCATAGGTATTTTTCTAAATATATTTTCTTCTAATTCAATTGCATTTATTAACTAGAGTCAATACTTATAAGAGCTAGAATTGTTTGATTTTGCTTTCTTCGGAAAAGTCAACTGATCAAGATCTGAGTAATTCTGTTCGAGCAATGTACAGATACTACAAACGTCTTGATGATTGTAGGTGGCACTACTTGTTAATCGAGCGAAGTTTGAAACGATGATATTCCTTACATAATACGAATATTATTTATAAGTTTACGAATTGTGATCTTTACTAACATCAATATGATAATGACACTAAATAATAAAAAAAAAAATAATAAAGATGATATTGAAAATAATTTTAATGGTCACACTGAATTGATGATAAATATGTATGTGTGTGTGTGTGTGTGTGTGTGTGTTTTTTTTTTTTTTTTTTTTTTTTGTAGGGGGGGGAATCCTTTTTACGGATTCTAGGCATAGCTGTTTGGCCTGGATATGTGGCGACTCGACGCAGCGTCATACTAACTCGACACTAACGCCCCTACCCACTAAACCCTAAACCCCTTTTCCTTCTTTCCTCTAATCCCTCATGGAAACCACCGTCAGGCATTACTTCGTGAAGGGAGGATCTAGCTACTGCTCTTCCTTCTGGTGGCTAAGGTGTTAACTATCTTCCTTCTATCTTCTGCTATTTGCTCTTTTTCTTTCGGTGGAACGCAAGTCTTTAAGGACTTCTGTTGCAAACGTGTTGGTAGCGTTCCAGGCAGCTTCTGATGACAACATTGCTTCTACTAGTGAATCTGGTTGCATTCTCTGGTTCAGGATCCTCTCCAGTTCTTCACGCTGTGGATCGAAACGAGGACATACAAAGAAGACGTGCTCCGCGTCTTCAGCAGCTCCTGGGCAGGACGGGCACTCCGAAGAGTCATCGTGCTTAAAGCGGTGTAGATACTCTCGAAAACACCCATGTCCCGACAACATCTGCGTAAGATAGTAATTGACCTCACCGTGATTCCGGTTAAGCCAAATGTCGACCCGAGGTATGAGACGGTGCGTCCACCTACCCTTCTCTGCAGCATCCCATTGTAGTTGCCATCGGCCTATGCTCTTCTGCCGTTCTTCAATTCTAAGTTCTTCCGGGCTCAGTGCAGTTGACCTTTTTCGTTGGTAAAGGGCCCGTCTTTCCTCTGCTAGAACTCTAAGAGGTAGGGTTCCAGCAATGACGCACACTGCTTCTTCTGATATAGTGCGGAAGGCACTAGCTACTCGTAGGGCACTCAGTCGGTATATTGGTCCAGCTTTTCTCCATGATTCTTGGGTTTCCAGTGCATCAGCCCAAATGGATATTCCGTAAGTGAGCACTGATGTGACTACTGATGACAATAGTAGCCTCCTGCTCTGCATTGGGCCTCCGATGTTAGGCATCAGCCGTGCGAGACTAGCCCTCACTACTGACGCTTTGGCACTGACATGTTCCACCTGCTGTTTGAAGTTGAGTCGTGCATCCAGCATCACTCCCAGATAACGGATAAATGGTTGTGATGTGATTTCTTGTTCTCCGACTCTCAACTTGATGGTTTCTACCGTTTTTCTGCTGGTGATGAGCACTGCCTCGGTTTTATGCTTGGCTAGTTGCAAGTTCATCATATCCATCCACAAATTGACTCGTCTGAATGTAATATCAAATGCCATTTCTATCTCTTCGAGGTGCTTTGCGACAATCACGACAGCTACGTCATCCGCATATGCTACAAGTTTGACTCCCGTAGGCAATGCTATTCTCAGGAGGCCATCATACATGATGTTCCATAGCAGAGGACCTAAGACTGATCCCTGTGGCACTCCTCCGGAGATTTCGTACACTTCCGTACCATTCGTCGTGTCATATTTCAGGAGCCTGTGTGTGTGTGTGTGTGTGTGTGTGTGTGTGTGTGTGTGTGTGTGTGTGTGTGTGTGTGTGTGTGGAACGCTTCGGACCGGTAGATTTTGAGATATCGCAAAAAAACTACAAAAAAAAAAGTGTGTGCGTGTACCCATACAAAAAATGAGGATCGGCCCATTAATGGGCCAAGCCAGGCAGCCGATTTAAAAGTATCGGCCAAGTATCCGAATATGTCGTCGGCCGAAGACTGGGCGAGTATCGGGTTGTAACGCCATCCCGATATCGGATCCTGTGATCGGCCGAGCATAGGATCCAAGCAGTGGCCGAGCATAGGATTCAAGCAGCGGCCGAGCGTAACATTAGAATGTCGGCCAAGCATTGCATACAAACCTCTGCCAAACATATTATTATTATTATTATTAATTATTTTTAATTTAGTAATAAAAAAATTTTTTATTTAGAAACATTTATATTTATTTGATAAATATATTAATTTATAATATTAAATTATTTTTATTTTAAATATTTTAAAAGAATATTGCACCGCAATAATAAGTTTAAATAATGCAAAAGTAATTAAGTTTTTAAAAAAGAAAATAAGTAATTTTAAAATAGTAATTAATTATTGGCTGTTATTATTGTTTTTGTTATTATTATTATTATTATTTTGAATATTGTTATCGCTGTTAATAGCTCGTTGACGGCGACCTCCATCTCTGTCCCCTGCATTGGCAAGAAAACTGCCGAGCTTCACTCTTAATGATTTAGACTGATCAGAGTCCCCAAACTTTTCTTCAACAACCTCTGAAATTAAAAATATTTTTAGTTGAAACATAAATTTATTCAAATGTAGATTTTAAACATATACATCATACCTTTTAAACAATTGTAAGTATGAGTAGCACTAAAATTTTCTTTGCCAATGTTATGTACTTTTCTCCCAGTGCCAGAATAACTTAATTGCACCGTAGGTGTAATTATCTCAGATAAAGTTTTTCTTATAATGACTGTAATATCTGATTCACCGTACATTATGACTCTAAATAAGTTCTTTAATTTATTTTTTTCATCATCTTTTTCCAGGTTCTTATCAAAAATCAAAAATTGCTCCTTGTCATTGATGGGAAACATATTTTTAAAAGGCTCCATAGCAGTTACTTTGGTCATTTTAGGGACGTTTTCACCATTTTTCATTAAAACTTGAGTTTTAACTTTCTTCGCTTCATTTTTGACGACATACTCAGTGCTTATTTTGAAGGCATCCAATTTTTCATACAATTCTTCAAATTTTCCATCAACATAAGCCTTTATACGATCTAAAACAACAGTAAATAGTAAAACATATAAAAATATTTTGAGTAATTAATAATAAAAATTATAAAATTTATTAAGAAGAAAATTAGCTAGAAAAATCAAGACTTGTACATATAAAATAATCAATATTTTTTATAACAAAAAAACTTGGCAATAAAGTAAGCAAATTCGATGCATATGCAAATACAAATAAAATATTTATTAGTTGTTTTCACATCGTAATTAGAGAATAATTGGTTCAATTAAGTCCGTAAAAATTAATTCATGTAAAAAGTTGGAATAGTAAATAATAATTAATGAAAATAAATTTTTTTTTTTTCCGAAAGATACGAGAAATCAATATTTCAAAGAAAATAATCAACAAGTATTCAATTTATTGTTCTTTAAATAAAAACCATAAACACTTACCAAACAGTATATCATCATAATTGATATCAGTTACAATGGCTTGCTGATTTTTTAGCTGGTCCTGAATAGGAGAATTAACGTCTATAACGAAAAAAATCGAAAAAAGAAATTATATAGTTATCCAACTTTAATTAATATACAATAGTTTAGCAATAATAATTATAAACATACCTTTTATCTTCAATGATTTGTCAAGTTTTTTTTTTTTTCGAGCGTGAACCTGTGCTCTGATAAGTAACAGAACCCATAGATTCCACCTGTTCCAATTCATTTATAATATTGTCTCTTTCAAGCATAACAATGTTGCTGAGATTGGAATCTTGTCGAATTGAAGACTAGCTCTATTATTCAAAGCCCATTCGCGAAGTCTTTCTTGCAGTCTGTCTGAATTTTCAACCTTTTCCAGAGTCACATTTTCATTTTCACTAGAGTCATCAGTTGTTTCCATTTCACCAGTCACTATAACCTCACTTTCCAACGCATTTTCAGATTCGACATCGTTCTCAACAAAAATATCACTTGATGAACTATTTTCATCAGTAACATCATTATGAACTATACAATAATTATTTTCACTGTTCAGAAAAGTATCAACTGTTTTTTTATTATTTACACTATTATTACTGTCACCATGACTCATGTTATTTACAATTCTCATATGAGATAAAATTCTACTTTTTAATTTTTTATTGTTAATTATTTTTTTTATAGCACGAAATTTTTTGACGCGATCAGACATGTTGAAAAAAATTTTTATTTATTTATCAAAAAAATATTTTAACATTAGAAATATCCACATCAGTATATCCACATATAGTTTCTAGTTCCTCAATAACTGCTTATTACCGAACAGCTGATGTAATTTTCAATACGCATGCGCAGTCAAAAAAAACGTCATAGCATCGGCCAAGGATCGGCTGAGGATCGCGAATTATTTATAGTGTGTCTAATACGGCGGACGATGATAAGCCAGCCATAGGCCGTTGAAAAATGCCAATGCTTGGCCGAGCGTTAGTAGCCGTACTTTGGCCGATCATCGGAGAATAGTTGACCATCGGCAACTTTGTATGGGCCTTTACGCGCGATTGAAGTAAAACTTCTTTGGCGTTGACGGCCCAGATCACTGATATGATTAAATTTTACCTTGAATAATAAATATCGCATTATAATGTAGTTATATTTGGCTTCCCGAATTTATTAATCCCGCCAAAATTTCTCAGCAAAAATTTCTCACAATTATTTACAATTAAGTAAAATTATTTCTAAAAAAAAAAACATTAACATGGCCCTTTTATCATGGTTTTTGTGTGAAAAAATATTGTATAAGAAATTATTGCTGACAATTTTTGTCGCTAGAAAATTTTGCATGAGAAAAAAGAGACGGTCACCGATATTTTTCATACTATTGTCAAGATAATTTAATGGAGATTAATTTGACACTTTTCAAAAATTTATTTAGTTTACTAGAAACGAAAAAAAACCTCAAAATAGGTCAAAAAATGATCCTGTCCGTCATGTATGAAACTCTGAAAACACTATTCGCTATGAGTGTGACTGCAGCGCCAGTCAAAATATGAACTACGGAAGGCTGTCAGAGTATGTTTTTATACGTATGTCAATAGCAAGAAACATAAAAATAAATAAATTTTATAAATAATTGTAAAAAAAAAAGTTATAAAAAATATGTGACAATTTTATACACCGATAGAAGGATTTGTTTGTTAATGAATATTTTTTAACTGTTAGCAAATATTTATTTAAAATCAAAAGCAAAAATAGCATTTTCTTTTGACACTTTTTATAATCCTATAGCTGGAATACATGATAATAATTCAATTCACTAAATAAATTAACCTTTTTAATATTTATAAATACAAAAGATAATTATGAGCTATGATAGAATTCGGTATTTTACAATAAACGTTATTATAATGTAATATAATTAATACAAATAATTTATAAAAATGATTTTTGTTTATAAGAAATCTTCATATCATATGATATTACAAGCAAAACAAATTCACTCAACAAAATATTTATTAACTGTTAATAAATATTCGTTAACTATTAATAAATAGTTATTAACTATTAATAAATGTACTTTCCTACCAAATAAATATTTATTGAATGTTAAAAAATATTTATTAAAGTTTAATAAATTAAATAATTGTCTTCAAATAAATTAAATTATTAATAGTTAATAAATCCTTTTATCAGTGTAATAATTGCAGTTTTGTTTTTTAGTTAAACGACTCCACAACAAGTACGTACAATCATAAAAAATAAAAAAGATTGCAGTAAATATTTCTGCTGGTATTTTTTAAGACACAACAACTCTGGTGTCTCATTTTTTTTTAATTTATTAAAATTAAAACAAAATAAATACTTCCACGTGTACTTACTTACAATTTTAGGAATAATAGCCTCCCGTAACTCCGAAAGTAACCACTGCGAACGCTTCAGTCGATTTCATTTCCCCTACCATGGCTTCACTCAGAGCGAATAACTTGCGGAAAAATGCATCAATTAAGTTAAATTTTTTTTTTTTTTATTTCTTCCCAGATAGCAAAATGACGTATTAAGTTATTCCGAATGAGCTCAGATTTCTGATTTGGACGTCAGAGTCTACGTCTAAAAGACGTCTTTAAGACCTTCTGAAAAGGTCGAATGCGCCGCTTATTGTAGACTTTAAGAACTCATCAAAACGAGCTCTTAAAGAGCTCTTTTTTCTGAACTCGCACAAATGAATGATTTTTTATCTCTATACGCTATTATAATGATAACAATAATAAGAACACAACAAAAATAATATTAATAATAATAATAATAATAAAAGTAAATTATGAAAAATAATTCAGAGTTTCATGAAGCACCGATGCTGATTTCGAATGTTTATTATTTTAGTTAGACCTAATATTGTCGGTTTAAAGAGAGAAAGTGAAAATCGCAATTGCCGTAACTAAGATTCGAACCCGTGTCGCGCGCGTGCTAGATCGATACCTAACCCCCTACGCTGTTCAAACGATATGTCGTTACACATCTCATTATTCTTATAAGCTAAGTTTATATAGTGATGAAATGTTGCGATCATTGTCTATATTATTTATTCTATTTGATACTGTGTATCGATAGAGAAAAAGTAACTTTTACGAATATTTATATACTAAAAATATTCAAAAGTCTAACTGTAATATTTTTTAAATAGTCTATATAAATTTTGTTTACTTTTCACAATATAAAATCTAATAGATAAATTAATGAATATTAAAAATTCAACAATAATTAATAAGTATATAGTTATAAGATATCGTTAAATTCGAATAAAATGTTTAAAATTGATACATGCAAAGTACTCCTTAAATGTAGAAAGTTCACATAATTTTTTCAGATTAGAATCCAATTTTATTATTTTATCTAAATTAGTTTGATTACGAACCAGGTTTTAACATTATTGCCTATTACTTCATAATATAATTTAAAATTTCTGAAAAAATTAATTAACCTAGATTAAGAGAAATGAGTTAACCTATGCCAAGTGTATATCTATATATTAATCTATTCAAATTGTTTTAAATCATTTAATTCGAATTATTTTTAATCATTTTCAATTTAATTTCTCAATCAGGAAAGTAATAAATGAAAAATGAATAAGATTTTGACAGCTTTATATTAAAAAGAAATTTGTGTTTTTGTTTATAATGTCTATAAGCTCATTATACGCAACTCAAAAAGAAGTCCAAAAAAGGGACTCAGTTAGATGTCAGAAAATTGACTCCAAACTTATGAGTTCATTAAGAGCTCTTAGTTCTGACCTCGTAAAAAAGAGCTCCTTAAGACGTCACATTAGGACTTCTATAAGAAGTTTTTTAAAAGACTTCATACTGAAATCTTTCTGACTTGGATGCTGACTGGGTTTAGGATAATTGTAGGTCACCGAATGCGAATAGTTATAGGTAATTTAGTATCATTCATGTACAATTAACGAAATAAAAAAGCTAGAAGACTGTATATCTATAAATATATCCATGTAAAATTTACATGGATGGTGATATATCTATACAAATTATGTACATTTGTTTCACCAGGGGCGCCTGTGCATTACCTTCCGAGTACAGCTGTTTTTTCGGCAACTAATTTTGAACGACTTATGTTTTTTTTTTTTTTTTTAATATTTCATAATTAAATGAGCATTATGAGTCGTGCACTTCTGGATTTTTCAAATTGAATTTTATAGAATGTGGCAATCGTCAGAAAATTTATTAATAATTCATTTATTACAAAAGTTATAAATAAACAAGTATATTTAGAGATTTTCAAAAAACTTTGCAATTTAAAATAATTTTTTTAAAACTATTGAATTTTTCTTCACTCTGCTATTCACAATTGACCTATTTTAAAATATTGGAAATAAATAATCCTAATTAATTATGATATTTGCCACTAGCTGGCGCATAAGTCAAGAAGCGTGGAGTATATGACATTTACTTACGACCAATCCAAATTATTATTTTTGAATAGCGGAAACTACGCAGACTATAGTAAGCGTTACTTCCGTCAGAAAAAAAATCTGAGTTACTCCCTAGTCGCGCCTACAGAAGTTTTACTTCAAAAATTTTTTCAAAAGTGGTTTTTTTGAAATAACTTTTAAATGGCTTCACCGATAAATTCCAAAAACTAATCAGCTCTTAACATCAAAAAACCACGTCCATCGCCGCCAGTCCGGTCAAAATCGGTTGATTCGTTCGTGAGTTATCGTTGACGAAAGAAAACAAGTGTTTTTTCGGATTTACTTCGAAGTTTTCGACTCTGTCAATATAAACTTAAAGATTTTTTATGAAGCTTAAAAAACTGCATCGAATGCCACCAACCGCGTGGAAATCGGTTCATTCATTCAAAAGTTATCACGATTTAAAAATTGAAAAAATAGT
The DNA here is from genome assembly GCF_020080835.1 of Cotesia glomerata. Lineage (NCBI taxonomy): Eukaryota > Metazoa > Arthropoda > Insecta > Hymenoptera > Braconidae > Cotesia > Cotesia glomerata. Next base: position 18,995,890 of record NC_058160.1, read on the forward strand.
GTTTCATCGAATCTCTATCAAACTTTTGAGCTCGAAGAGCTCAAAAGCATACAAAAGCTATTTTTTTGAGCTCGGAGAACTCAAAATAATATAAAAATTGTATTTATGAGCTCGAAGAGCTCTAAAACGTCATAAGTGCAATTTCAAGTGTTTAGGTATAGAATTGGCGGGAAGTTGCAGGGATGGCCTTCAGGGTCAACCGTTTTCCTAATTTTTTATATTTTTTGAAGTCAAACTTCTTTACGGAGGCTAAATCTGAACGTTTTGAGGTCTAATAGGGGTATCACGTGAGAGGGGAACCGTAAGTGAAAGTACAGAATGAAGGGGAAATGCTCGCGTAGCAAGTCTAACATATCTCAAAGAGTGGGGAGGTTTGAGAATAGCCGAATAAAATGGAAGAGTATACCAGAGTATACTGTGCGTGCAATAACACATGTGTGTGTGAAAGACAGTCCTCCCTATAGTACATTTTTAAAATAGGGTATAGTATGTAGATATGTATTTTCAACTGTTACTAGTATACGTTGCGCGCGCAAGCGCGCGTGTGAATGTTGGTATGGAATTATCTATATTTTCATGCTTATGATCTATTTGACCAATCATGTTACGAATAGTTTGCTCTTACATCATATATTTTCATCTAAATTTTAAGAGTGAATTATCGCCTACATGTGTATTGTTTGGCAAATGCGTCGAAATTTAAGTACGTTATTTACAAATATATTTTGTTCTATCGGCTATTTTGATAACATTCTTATTAATAAATTTATGTCTATATTAATTAATAAAAGTGTAATTGCACGCCTCATAGCGTGAAGCGCGTGAGGTTGTGCTTAACACTCGACTCGTCAAGGTCAAGATATTTTGTGATCTTTAAATGTAAACCTCTTATAACTTTTGAACGACTTGACCGATTTAATCGCGGTTGGTGCTATTCAAAAGGGCTTGACCAAACTTAAATTTTGAATACGATTTAGACCGATTCGGACCAGTAGACTTTGAGAAATTTCAAAAAAACTACGAAAAAAATATTTTTTCAAATGTACTTTTTTTTGAATAACTTTTGAACGGCTCAACCGATTAACTCCAAAAACTATTCAGCTTTAAATCTTAGAAAACCACGTCAATCGCTACCAGCCCGGTCGAAATAGGATGATTCGTTCGTGAGTTATTCTGAGCAAGGCCTCGTGACGTTGTCAAAATAATTTGGCAACGCAGGTAAGCTCAAAGATTTGGGGACTAGACTAGACAGAAGAACGAACGAACGAGACTCTTGTAAGGGGGGATAGGTGTTATGGCTCAAACAGGTCTTACGGCTGTACCTCCCCGCATGGGCCCCGCTGGTAACTGGTCGGGTTGTTATTATATTACCGATCAGGCTAACACAGTCGTTGAATGGGTTGATACAGTTAACTAAGTACGAGGACAGATTGACATTAAAATCAACTCAATTCACATCTGTCCTATGATAGCGTAAATGCTTGAGGACAGGGTTTTTCCTTGCCGGCAAACTTGGCTGTGTATTTCCTATGTGAGGGTAGGATAGATATACGTGCGTGTATAGCTCTTTTGAGCCCAGGAAACGGCCTCTTCGGAGGTAGGCGAAAGCCTCGCCATATATTCTCGTTCGTGAGTTATCGTTGTCGAAAGAAAACTGAAAAAAGTGTTTTTGTGGAATTACTTCGAAATTCTTCGTTTTATCGATTTAAACTCAAAAACTCATTATGAGGCTTCAAAAACTGCGTCGAATGCCGCCAACCGCATGAAAATCGGTTCATTCATCCAAAAGTTATCGCGGTTTGAAATTTCAAAAAATAGTGTTTTATTAATCTTCTATCAGACTTTCGAGCACAGAGAGCTCAAAATAACACGAAAATTATATTTTTGAGTTGAAGAGCTCAAAAACGTAATAAGTGCAATTTTGAGTGCTTAAGTATCAAATTAGCGGGAAGTTAAAGGGATAGCCTTTAGGATCAACCGTTTTCCTAATTTTCAACTTCCCGTTAAAAATCTCAGATTTTCAAAAATCGGGAAGTTATTGTTTTCTCACCCCGTTTTGCAAAAATCGAGTTTTAATCAGATCTCGACGTTTCAAGGTCATAGGAAGCTTACCTGACTACCCTCGCGGTGGTGTCTGTATGTATGTATGTGTGTGCGTGCGTGCGTGTGTGTGTGTGTGTGTGTGTGAGTGTGTGTGTGTGTGTGTGTGTAGATGTATGTAAACCTCTCGTAACGTTTGAACAGCTTGACCGATTTTATCGCGGTTGGTGCCATTCGAAAGGACTCGACCAAACTCAGATTTCCGATACACTTTGAATCGATTCGGACCGGTAGATTTTGAGAAATCGCAAAAAAACTACGAAAAAAAATTTTTTCAAAAGTGGGTTTTTTGGAATAACTTTTAAACGGCTTTACCGATCAATTTCAAAAATTAATCAGCTCTTAACATCGAAAAACCACATCGATCGCCGCCAGTTCAGTCACAATCGGTTAATTCGTTCGTGAGTTATCGTTGACGAAAGAAAACCGAAAAAAGCGTTTTTTCAGAATTACTCCGAATTTTTCCACTCTGTCAATATAAACTCAAAAATTTTTTATGAAGCTTAAAAAACTGCGTTGAATGCCACCAACCGCGTGAAAATCGGTTCATTCATTCAAAAGTTATTGCGATTTGAAAATTAAAAAAATAGTGTTTTATCAAACTTCTATTAAACCTTTGAGCTCGAAGAGCTCAAAAGCATACAAAAGCTATTTTTTTGAGCTCAAAATAATATACAAATTGTATTTATGAGCTTGAAGAGCTCTAAAACGTCATAAGTGCAATTTCAAGCGTTTAGGTATAGAATTGGCGGGAAGTTGCAGGGATGGCCTTCAGGGTCAACCGTATTCCTAATTTTTTTTTAATCAATTACACAATTTTTTTAATAAATTAGCGTTATCTGGCGTGCATTTTGGATTTTTCAAACTTTTGTCTTTTATTTCTCAAATACCGGGTAGTTGATAAAATTATTTTCTTGTGTTTTTCAAAACATGAGATGCTATATTATAAATATACATATAATATAGACCAACTTAACGATTAAAAAAGTTTCACTTCTATTGTGACCTTATGCCTGTGAGGCTCACTCGTTTTTTTCTGAAATGTAAAGTTTCCAATGGATAATTTTATTACAATTTCTTCACTAATTAATCGAAAGGAACTTCGTTCCATCCGGGTGTCCCTTGACACCTCTCAAGTTCTTTTTTTAAATACACTGTACATAGAATCAAGGGTAGAAGGTTTACTAGATACAACATAGCACACTTATGTCTTTAAGTTACAAGTGTAATGTAGAGGCGAGCAAAAAATGACACTTAACAAAAAGATATGAAATCCGAACAAAAACAGTTTCACTGTAAAAAATTGCGCCAAGTCCACGTTCATAAAACTCATCTCAATAACATTTGCACTTTACAAAAAAAATTAGGCTCGTTTCAATAATTTTCATTCTCTACAAAAAGATGTGAAATACAAAAAAATACCAAGAAACCGTCATAATGTTGAAAGAATTGGAATAAAATTTGTTAAAAATTAAAAAATAAAAAAAAAAAATTTTTATCGTACTTGGCGCGCGTCATTGAGTACCCCAAATTTTTTCAGGATAAATAAACATCCTTTTAATGCTGAGAAATTTATAAGTAAGTCAACCTATATTATTTCATAATAAGTTTCACAAAAGTTAGGTAAAATATACATGTCGTACGCAGTTATGCAAACTACATACAAGTCGATACGCATGTACACGTTGGGTCGGTTGCATTGTGAGAATTGTGTTTACTAAAAAATAAAACATATGGCTGACTAAATTGGAAAAATAAGGTGTGAGTGCCAATCAAAATGTGTTAATTACAATTAAACGAAGCAATATCAAGCTTTAATATTGCATAAGGTTCTTCATTAAAGATTAATGACAAAGCTGAAAAAAAATGAATCCAAAAATTTTATATAATTTCAGATTTCTTGAACACACCACCATATTGACAGTTGTTTTCACTAAAGATCTAAAAAAAATTTTAAAAACAGGTTTTTTCACTAAAACTGATAATTAATACACTAAGCAATGTTTTCAATGAGTTCAGTATCCTTGACTAATGTAAATCTATATAAATATATAATATGATTATATATATAAAAGCGAAATCGTTTTTTCTTGAGTTGACATGCTTCCGAAAAAATTTGGGGTACTCAATGACGCGCGCCAAGTACGATAAAAAATTTTTTTTTTAATTTTTTAATTTTTAACAAATTTTATTTCAATTCTTTCAACATTATGACGGTTTCTTGCTATTTTTTTGTATTTCACATCTTTTTGTAGAGAATGAAAATTATTGAAACGAGCCTAATTTTTTTTGTAAAGTGCAAATGTTATTGAGATGAGTTTTATGAACGTGGACTTGGCGCAATTTTTTACAGTGAAACTGTTTTTGTTCGGTTAATTTTTCTCCGTGAATCATTTATTATATTCATAAAATAAAGTACAAAATATGTATTGGAGCTAAAATTAACGAAAATTATAATAAATCATCTATTTTTAATTTCAAACTAGTGAACTGAGAGTCAACATTAAACAACATTTTAATTTATCACAATTGAACTTTATAAAACTAAAATTGCAAAAATGATTGAAGTCTCTGACTTATGGGATTTCTCAACTAAACGAGATTTATATCGACCGATTGGTTAAGTCTTGAACACGGATTTAATATTTTTTGGTGCTCGTATAAGTGAGGGGATATTCAAAGAACCGAAAAATACAATAAACCCGATTTCAAAAAAAATATGACTTATGGCCCGAGTCAAAATTCGAGTCCCGTTTTGACCGTAAAAATGTCCCAACTCTTTGAAGTCTAATATGCCGCTAAAAATCGAGTCTGTTTTGACCGTACAAGACGGTATCGGAGAATAAGTACGGTTAAAACAGGCGTACGCAGGTCTGTTTTGACCGTAAAAATTTCCAGGAGTATAATATTATCATTATAAATATTATTACTATATTTGTCATCTTGTTGATTATTATTATTTCTCTTGCCATCTTGTAGTTCTTAGGCGCGAAAATTTAAATTAATAAAAAACATGAAAAGTTGACATTTAAAAATTAAAAATTTAATAACAATAATAATCTCAGAGAAGGGTTTTTCTTTCAAAAATTTGAATTTTGGAAAAAAAATATTATTCTTTTCTAAATTCAGCTTAGTTCACATATTTTCACTGAAAAAAGTTTTAAAATATATAAGAATCGCAGGTAATTGTTTAATTTCACATTTTTTAAAAGTAATTAATTTTTTGATATTTTTTCATAGTTTTTTTTTTAATCCAACAATTGACGTTTTTCATATTTTTTTTTTACTCTAAAATTGAAATTTTTTAAAAAATTAAAAAAAATTTTTCTATTTTAGATTTACTCTGATAAAAAAAATATTTTACAAGTAGAAAAAAAAAATTTTTTAATTATCGATTTTTCGATATTTTGCTAAAACTTTTTTTTAACCCAAAATTTGAAATTTTTCATAATTTGTTTTTAGTTAAAAAATTAAAATGTTTCAAAATTTTTCTTATCCTAAAATTAACATTTTTGAAAAAAATTTTGAAAAATTTTTCTATTTTAGATTTATTCTAAAAAAAAAAAAAAAATATCTATTAAGTAGAAAATAATCTAATCATGTTGATTGCACACCCCGTGAAAATAAGCAATTACCGAATCTTACAATTGAAAATAGAAGTATAAGATTAATAATTGAGAATGGGTAACTAAATTTCAATTTTGAATGTCTATAAATATAATTATTACTATTCATTTAATTTCTCCGTAAAGTTCTTTTTCAGATTCCACTCAGAACTTAGTCATTTCAAGACGCGTCATTTAAAAAGTTTATGAGACTACTGAGATTCACCTTTTACCAATCGGCAGTGTAGCGATGTGGGTAGCGCGTAAGTCTTGACGAGCGATAGGTTCCAAGTTCAGTTCTCGGTTAGGGCAAAGTGATTTTTATTTATTTCTTTATTTACGAAGCGTATTAGGTTAAGTTACCATAAGTAATCCTTTCCTCCTATCTCTTTACTCCTTAATATGTATAAACTGGACAATAAATAACCCCTGTTCGTAAAAAAAAGACTCTCAAATTTGGGAAATCATCCATTTTTGTTTTTTTTTTATTACAAAATTAATTTATATATTTTTTTGTGCTCATAAACGATTTTGATAGTAGTGATTGGAATCCGAACAAAAACAGTTTCACTGTAAAAAATTGCGCCAAGGCCACGTTTGTAAAACTCATCTCAATAACATTTGCACTTTCCAAAAAAAATTAGGCTCGTTTTAATAATTTTCATTCTCTACAAAAAGATGTGAAATACAAAAAAATACCAAGAAACCGTCATAATGTTGAAAAAATTGAAAAAAAATTTGTTGAAAATTAAAAAATTAAAAAAAAAATTTTTTATCGTACTTGGCGCGCATCATTGAGTACCCCAAATTTTTTCGGAAGAATTTCAACTCAAGAAAAAACGATTTCGCTTGTATATATATAATCATATTATATATTTATATAGATTTTCATTAGTCAAGGATACTGAACGCATTGAAAACATTGCTTAGTGTATTAGTTATCAGTTTTAGTGAAAAAACTCGTTTTTAAAATTTTTTTTAAATCTTTAGTGAAAACTACTGTCAATATGGTGGTGTGTTCAAGAAATCTGAAATTATATAAAATTTTTGAATTCATTTTTTTTCAGCTTCGTCATTAATCTTTAATGAAGAACCTTATGCAATATTAAAGTTTAATATTGCTTCGTTTAATTTTAATTAACACATTGTGATTGGCACTCACACCGCATTGTCCCAATTTAGTCGGCCATATGTTTTATTTTTTAGTAAACACAATTCTCACAATGCAACCGACCCAACGTATGCATGCGTATCGACTTATATGTAGTTTGCATAACTGCGTATGACATGTCAATTTTACCTAACTTTTATAAAACTTATTATGAAATAACATAGGTTGACTTACTTATAAATTTCTCAGCATTAAAAGGATGTTTATTTATCCTGAAAAAATTTGGGGTACTCAATGACGCGCGCCAAGTACGATAAAAATTTTTTTTTTTTATTTTTTAATTTTCAACAAATTTTTTTTCAATTTTTTCAACATTATGACGGTTTCTTGGTATTTTTTTTGTATTTCACATCTTTTTGTAGAGAATGAAAATTATTAAAACGAGCCTAATTTTTTTTGTAAAGTGCAAATGTTATTGAGATGAGTTTTATGAACGTGGCCTTGGCGCAATTTTTTACAGTGAAACTGTTTTTGTTCGGATTTCAGTATTTTTTGTAATTATAATAAAAATTGACAATTTTAATTTAATACATTTCCGGTGGCAAACTATCCCCTTTAAGCTATAGTTCATGTAAAAGTTATTCTTACGCCGCCTGGCGTGTGTAATTGCAAGCTGTCAAATATCTTTTTTTCACTGTAGTTTCCCATCTATTATAAGATTAGCATGCATCCTTATATTATTTAGTCTCTGGCCGTCCGCTTTTTACATAAGAAAAAAGTTAAAATCTAAAAATCAGGGTCGCTATAGTTTGTGCTGATTATTTTTAATAATTTTAAATAGAAATTATAAATATAATTGATAATAATCAAGTAATACGCGTAATAAAAAGCATTAACTACTATTATAAAATATCATATAGAAAAAAAATCAAAATAAATTTGAAAAAAAATTTGTAACCTCAAAAAACCGTTCTGCTTACGGTGTATACATACTCGGTAGTCTGGCTTGAGAACGGAACTTGGCGCCAGACTCGATCGAGTCTGTTGATTTTTTCATTTTTCTATTTTATATCTTTTTGTAAAGAAAAAAAAAAATTTTTTTTTCCTTAATAGTCTTATGAACGTGGACTTGGCGCGATTTTTTTACAGTGAAACTGTTTTTGTTCGGATTATAATTACTATTATTGTTGTTGTTATTATGATTACCAATATTATTTATTGTTATTATGATATTGTTGTTAGTAAATGACACAACCCTGATTAAACAACTGAATTCGATCGAATTAAACAGAATTAAATTTTTAATTCTTTTGAATTCAGTTAAATTCTGTTAATTCGGTACCTAACTTTAAAATGAATTCTGTTTAATTCGGCAGGTGAGCCATAATTTAGCCGAATTAAAACAAATTCAAAATTATTAATTCGGTTCAATTCTGTTGAATTCGGAAATAATCCTCGAATTTCGGGCTCTGACTCCGAATTAGACCGAATCAAAACAAATTCAAAATTATTAATTCAGTTAAATTCGGAAATAATCCTCGAATTTCTCGCTCTGACTCCGAATTAGATCGAATTAAAAAAAATTCAAAATTATTAATTCGGTTCAATTCTGTCAAATTCGGAAATAATCCTCGAATTTCTCGCTCTGACTCCGAATTAAACCGAATTAAAACAAATTCAAAATTTTCAATTCACTTCAATTCAGTTAAATTTGGAAATAATCCTTGAATTTCTGGCTCTGACTCTGTGAATTAGACCGAATTCAAACAAATTCAAAATTTCCAATTCGGTTCAATTCTGTTAAATTAGGAGATAATACTCAAATTTCTCACTCTGACTCCGAATTAGACTGAATTAAAACAAATTCAAAATCTTTGTCAGTTCTATTCTGTTGAATTCTGCAATAATTCTGGAATCTCTGGTTTTGACTCCGAGTTAGACTAAATTAAAACAAATTCAAAATTTTCAATTTGGTTCAATTCTTTCGAATTCGGAAATAATCCACGAATTTCTAACTCCGACTCCGACTGTGACTGAATTAAAATAAATTTTAAATGTTCAATTTCGTTGAATTCTATTTAATTCGGAAATAATCCTCGGATTTTTGGCTCTGACTCGGAATTTAACTGAATTAAAACAAATTAAAAATTTTGTTGAAATCTGAATATTTTTTGTATTAATTAAGGAAGTTCGAGCGTAACTAATGAGTCAAAATAATGTTAAAATTTTTTTTTAATTTTAGTCTTCCCAATATTCGTCAAAATTCTTTATTTTAATTTAAAATAATTTAAACAATTTAATAATTGATGATTTTTACTTATTTAATAAAGTAAAGTAATAAAATGACTTTCGTATTTATTACTTGCCGGAATAAATAAACAAATTTGGCAATAGCGCGCTTGATTATACTCATAACAGAGACGTGGATGAGTGTGTGAGTTAAACATCTCTGTAACTATACTTCTATCCTTTTCTTTTTTTCAGCTGTTGACGCGATGTTGTCAAATCTTTATTCGAATAAATAGCTGACGGTAAACGAGTTACAAACATAAAATTTGACTTTAAATATTTCAAAAATTATATCGGTAATCTATTATTATTAAATTGTTTTTATATTTTGCAATAATCCAAGTTTCTTGTGTATAGTTTTTTATCCGTTAAAATTGGGAGGTTAATATTGAAAAAAATAATTAAAGTCTCGACAAAAGTTTGTCCGCCATAAAAGCTCGTCTATAAGGAGATAAAATATGTGATTTTTAAAATTTAATATCTAAGTAACTAAGCGGTGAATCATTTTAAACTTTTGGGATTAGATAAATGACGTATTTATTTATACGTATACTTAATTTCAAAGCTCAAAGTTGGAAATTATTTTTTATGTTAGATTCGCTTGAACTTCCTTAACAGCCGAGACCAGTGATTGCAGTTTCAATCGGCTTAGCGAAGCGAATGGAAATTTTGAAAAAACGTTTTTAGAGATAATAGATAATTTAATAAACTATTTCACCACAAAGCGTTTTTTCAAAAATTTTATTCGTTTCGTGAAACCAATCGAAACTGCAATTGCTCTGCTGTTGGGAGTGCAACAGAGATAGTTCCGTTGAACTCCGTGAGAGCAAACCGAGAAAAAGATGGTCTCGCCTGTTAAGTAAATAGTACTCTGAAATGAATAAAACTGTTTACTTAGATTATAAAATAAAATTTTCTACAGTAAGTAATTATAATTTCGTACGAAGAATAAATATTCATTAACGAAAGAATTTTTTTTCTCAATTCAAAATTTTCATATCCGAGAAATTTTTCTACTTGGCTCTAGAATATTTTGAACTCCCTTCCCGGCCATAATAGTATATTACACACTTAGAGAAGTAAAGTAAGAAATGTCTTAGATCACATTTAAAATTGTTGGCCGAGGCGAAGCCGAGGTTAACAAACATGTAATCTGAGGCTTTCTTATTTACTTCTCGTGGGGTGTATCCTATTTTTTTTGCTCGACAGCAAGATATTTATTATCACTAGAATTTATTCATTAAAACAAGACTTTGGTAAGGAAAAATCGAAAATTGATAACAATATTTCTCATTTGGATGAAAAATCCTTTCATAGATATTATTTTAATCATAGTTTTAGGATTTAATAACAATGAAATTGCGATAGTAAAAGATTTAAGACGATTCAAAATATAAAAAATTAAATTTCAAAGAACTCAGTAGTATTTAATTTATATTATGTTACAATTTTCAGATTTATTTTCCATACTTGAACAGAATTGAAAATTTCAATTTTTTTTAATTTTCGCTCTGCCAAATTCCGTAGAATTGAACAGAATTAAAATTTTTAATTGTTTTGAATTCTGTCTTACCGAATTTAACAAAATATAACAGAATTGCGATTTTCAATTCAGTTGGATTTTGTTTTGCAGAATTCAACAGAATTGAGCAGAATTAAAATTTTTAATTCTTTTAAATACTATTTTGATAAATTTAACAAGAATATAACAGAATTGATATTTTTAATTCAGTTGAATTCTGTTCTGCAAAATTCAACAGAATTGAGCAGAATTAAATTTTTTAATTCTTTCGAATTCTTTTTTACCGAATTTAACAGAATATAACAGAATTGATATTATTAATTTAGTTGAATTCTGTTTTACAGAATTGAACAGAATTAAAATTTTTAATTCTTTTGAATTCGGTTTTACCGAATTTAACAGAATATAACAGAATTAAAATTTTTAATTCGGTCGAATTCAGTTGTTTAATCAGGGAATGTATCAAACGCATAGTTATGTTATGTATTATCAAGAGATTAAGATTATTTAAAACCCGCCGAATTGAATGACAGTGCCATCTACAGGCAACAACCATGAGATTATAGAATGTACACTATCTTCAATGAAAATTCCCCAGACACTGAACAGCTGGTTTATCCCAAGAAAGTAGAACTCGAACAACGTTTAGTCTGTTGTGTATTTAGACTGGTTAATAAATATTATGTAAGAAATATCATCGTTTCAAACTTCGCTCAATTAACAAGTAGTGCCACCGACAGGCAACAATCATCAAGACGTTTGTAGTATCTGTACATTGCTCGAACAGAATTACTCAGATCTTGATTCGCTGGGTGCGTAAGGCATAATGGGGGACACAAAACTGATGTCAGCGCCCGCTGCGAGACAATACAGAACTAAGGGTGGCTCTTTATTACTAAAAGCTATGAAAATAATACGTGTGTTAGTTTATTTAAATAAATAAAATAAAATGGGTCATCAAAATTGTTGTGTAGTTAATTGTAAAAATACTAGTAGAAATAGTGATTGTAAATTTTATAAGTTTCCGGTTGCCAATCGGAAATTAAATCAGCGAAAAAAATGGATAGCTGCTGCTCAACATCTCTCATATGTTCAGCCAGGATTAAATTTTTACCCTTTATTAAAGTTTGTGGTTGAAAAATAATATTATGGGTAATAGATTGCAAAATTAAATAAAGAATATAAAAATTTAAGATATATTCGTAAATATAAAGTTATGTTAAATAGAGCTATTCGTTATTTTTTATATAATTTCAGATTGTTATATATTTAATATTAATACTGATTTTTCATTTAATATTAATTTAACAATAAACACCTTGACAGATTTTAACACTGATTAACCTAATTCACTTGAGATTTGTTTTAGTTATTGTGTTTATTTTCCTTACTATTTTCAACTGACCCAAGAAAAAATTTTTAATTTAATCTACATTCTGTGTAGTATGTCACATTTTACATAGAAAACAAATTTTTTTCAAGTTTATTTAATTGTTTAAATAACTATTTGGCATTTAATACATGTAAATTTTCTTAAAAAAGCCACCGTAAGTTGTATCGTCAGGTGGCGGTGGGGTCACGCACCCAGCGAATAAGCTGACTTTTCGGAAGAAAGCAAAATCAAACAATTCTAGCTCTTTTAGGGTCAGTTTTTCAAATCAAGATAAAATTTTATCCAGGATAAAATTATGATGCCAGTATATTTATATATCCTAGATTGAAAAACTGGCCCTTAAATATTGACTCTAGTTAATAAATACAACCAAATTAAAAGAAAGTATATTTAGAAAAATACGAATGGAAAGTTATTTAATAATTAATTCTAGGGATTTTATATTAAAAAAAATATTTTAACATTTTTTGTTTTTAAAAAAATTTTTAATTCAAAGTTTGTATTTTTCCCGCGGAAATTGTATGTTTATAAAGTTTTAATATAAATCATTTAAAGTATCACTTTTCGTACAATATCTAGCAGCATTGATAAAATTTTATATCAATAAGCCGCGAATACTTTTTAGCTCAGATTGATAAACTAAATGATCAGTTGTAAGCTTTTAATTTCACATATATTTTGAAAAATTTTTTACATTTTTGTAGTTGTGATAGTTGTAAATTTGAATTTAATACTTTAATACTTAATAATTAAAAAACAAAATCAATGATAATAATGATAAACCATATTATCAATTTATTTTTATCATTATAAATATTTTTAGTATTATCCTTATTGTCATTGTTAATATTGTCGTTATTATAATTATCATTATTTTAATTATTATTTAGTGTCAATATCATATTGTTGTTAGTAAATATCACAATTCGTAAATTTATAAATAATGTCCGTATTTTGTAAGAAATATCATCGTTTCAAACTTCACTTAATTAACAAGTAGTGACACCTACAGGCAACAATCATCAAGACGTTTGTAGTATCTGTACATTGCTCGAACAGAATTACTCAGATCTTGATCAGCTGACTTTTCCGAAGAAAGCAAAATCAAACAATTCTAGCTCTTTTAGGGCCAGTTTTTCAAATCAAGATAAAATTTTATCCAGGATAAAATTATGATGCCAGTATATTTATATATATGAAATATATAAATATATTTTATCATTAGATAAAATTTTATCCTAGATTGAAAAACTGGCCCTTAAATATTGACTCTAGTTAATAAATGCAACTAAATGAAAAGAAAATATATTTAGAAAAATACGAATGGAAAGTTATTCACTAATTAATTCTAGGGATTTTATATTAAAGAAAAATTTTAACATTATTTGTTATTAAAAAAATTTTCAATTTAAAGTTTGTATTTTTCCCGCGGAAATTGTATGTTTATAAAGTTTCAATATAAATCATTTGAAGTATCACTTTTCGTACAATATCTAGCAGCATTGATAAAATTTTATATCAATAAGCCGCGAATACTTTTTAGCTCAGATTGATAAACTAAATGATCAGTTGTAAGCTTTTAATTTCACATATATTTTGAAAAATTTTTTACATTTTTGTAGTTGTGATAGTTGTAAATTTGAATTTAATACTTTAATACTTAATAATTAAAAAACAATATCAATGATAATAATGATAAACCATATTATCAATTTATTTTTACCATTAAGAATATTTTTAGTATTATCCTTATTGTCATTGTTAATATTGTCGTTGTTATAATTATTATTATTTTCATTATTATTTAGTGTCAATATCATATTGTTGTTAGTAAATATCACCTTTCGTAAACATAAATAATATTCGTATTATGTAAGAAATATCATCGTTTCAAACTTCGCTTAATTAACAAGTAGTGCCACCTACAGGCTACAATCATCAAGACGTTTGTAGTATCTGTACAGTGCTCGAACAGAATTACTCAGATCTTGATCAGCTGACTTTTCCGAAGAAAGCAAAATCAAACAATTCTAGCTCTTTTAAGTATTGACTCTAGGTAATAAATGCAATTGAATTAAAAGAAAATATATTTAGAAAAATACATATGGAAAGTTATTTAATAATTAATTCTAGGGATTTTATATTAAAAAAAAATTTTAACATTATTTGTTATTAAAAAAATTTTCAATTCAAAGTTTGTATTTTTCCCGCAGAAATTGAATGTTTATAAAGTTTCAATATAAATCAATGAAAGTATCACTTATCGTACAATATTTAGCAGCATCAATAAAATTTTATATAAATAAGCCGCAAATACTCTTTGGCGTAGATTAAGAAACTAAATTATCAATTGAAACTTTAATTTTACATGAATTTTTACATTTTTTTGTAATTGAGATAATTATAAATTCAAATCTAATCCTCAATACTCAATAATTTAAAAATGATAATAATAATAATAATGATAATAATAATAATTATAATAATAATAAATATCGTTGCTATTATATTTATCAATTTATTATTAACATTATAATTATTTCCATTTTTTAACTATTATTATTATTATTATTATTACTTCATTTATTCTGTAGTATGTGTACGACTTCGTACATGTGCCATTCTACAAGCGTGTATTACGTATAAAATTTGAATTTCCCGGGATTTGTAACACTCCGTATATATACGGTGCTGTTTGTGTACGGAGTCGTATCGTTTGCTCCTGTATATTACTATCATATTATATTAATTATTAAAATAATAATAAATTTCTGTATTAATTATTAATAATAATAAATTTCTGTATACGTTATTACGTTCTATAGTATGATGCAGCCGTATTGTATCTATCTATAATTAATCCCGTTCTACATAATACGTTCGCGTGCTATAGTTAATTGCGTGCTATAGTAAAACCTGCTCTTTTCTCATCAAAAAATATCCAGGATCTAAAAAACGGCGTTGCTATAGTTTCTGCTAGTGAATTTATCGAATTTTAATTAAAAAAATAATGACTAGTGGACTATAAATTAATTAAATTAGCAATTCACACCATATAGAATACATATTTATTATCAATTGCATCAAACAGTCAGTTAAGGTGGTTTAATAATTTTCAAACCTCACAAAACCGTTCTGCTTACGGTAAACACATCGGTAGTCTGGCGCTCCGTTTACAACGGGATTTTTGAACGGACCTTGGCGCTAGATTCTACCGTATCTGTGGATAATTGTTAATTACAAATTTTTATGTTAATGACAATTATTATTAATTACTATTACTTATTTCTTATAACAATAATAATTATTATTCATGATAATAATTATTGTTGCAGTGATTAAAACAAAAAAAAATAAATAAATGGGTTTTCAATTGGATTTGAACCCGGACCCCTAAGAATTTTAAAATTTAATTTATTATTATTATTATTATTATCATTATTTCAAGCCTGGTTTGACCGTAATCGTGGTAGAATGGGACAAAACTCCACTAGTTACGGTGAAACCAGGCTCAGTTTAAATGAGCTATCAATACAGCGCCAAGTCTGTTTTGACCGTAAAATTGAGATGGGAAAAAATTACGGTTAAAACGGAACTCGAATTTCGACTCGGGGGGGTTTCTCAAATAAACGATTCAAATGCCTAAAATTGCTTATGTTGATTTTTCGTTATATTTTCATGACCAGTAAATATATGAATTTTTGACTTTAAAAAATGGAACCAGGCATGATTTTGTAGGAAATTCAATGCCCTTCAAGAATCCGCTATCAAAAAATTTTTATCTCAAGCGGTTCAAAAGTTATATTATTTTAAATGAAAAAAGATTTTTTTACGTGTTATTTGAATGGGAAACTTTGAATGCTCACCGACACCTTTCACAATTGAGCTAAAAATCCTGCCTTGCAGGAAAATTTTTTTTTCGATATATAGGTTCATTTTAACCCATAAATTCAATAGGTTAGTTTTTTTGGCTCACCCTAATATATATATATATATATATATATATATATATATATATATATATATATATATATATATATATATATATATATATATATATATATATATATTGTGACGTTATTTTTTTGATAGGGGTCTATGTTAAGTGAACGTCACAAGGCTCAGTCCTATAAATCTGTCTTTTGTTACCTCTAGTGATAACTTAAAATTATTTTATTTGGTTTGAGTTTATAATTACCCTGATAGCCAGAGTTTCAGACCAACCAAGTTGGTGTCAGATAGTTGCCCCCAACTTAGCGACAACTTGCGATCAACTTTTGAATTTGTAACTGTTGGCGTCAAGTTGGCGACAAGTTTCTGAGAAAAAAGAGCCCAATCTACTGCCGCAATATGTCGCAAAATTTGTTGAGAAACTTGTCGTCAACTTGGTGTGAAAAAGTTTCAGAAGCAACTTTTGTCGACAACTTGGTCAACAAATTGACACCAACCGAGTTCATTTTCAAGAGTTGCCGCCAACTTGGTGACAAGTTGCGGCAGTAGATTGACAGAAAGTTGCGGCCAACTTGGCTATCAGGGTAATTAAATTGTGATAATTCAGTGGTAGATGAAGTAGGTATTTTGGGTATTAAGTAAAGCTATAGGTAGGGATACAGTATAGTAGTTAAAGTCACGTGGTATATTTGCGTTATAGGGAAGGGGTATCGACCCGAACCATCATCGTCGATCCCGCGAACAGATCAGATCAGACTAGTTCTGGCCTTGACCGAGTGAAGACATACATTCCAGTGTCGGCTTTTGCCGAGTACAGTCGCAGGTTACAGAATACAGCAGAGAGTCGTTCACGGCTTCTCTTTACAGCCATTTTGAGATACAGTTTTATTGTACTAAAGACTTCGTTTATGCTATAGCTATAAGTATTATTTTAGAATTTTATATTTGAGTTACAGTATTTTATATTTTTTGACAGAGTAAGTTTAGAGTCAGTTATGTAGAAGGTTAAAGTAAAGTGTGAATTAAGTTGGCGTCTCGAGCTTGTGGACGAGTCTATGTTGTCGTGGAGCGGGACCTTGGAGTCACTCGGCCTCGTAGATGCTAGGCATCTAGCCCTCTGAGATTTTTTGGTGAATTATAAAAGTCTGATTGTAATGTCAGCGCTCCAGTATAAGGGATTTGGTTGAGGTTGGAACCGGTATGTCATTTAAGACATTTTTAATTTTAGTTGGCTACGACGAGGATTGACCAACTTCGTCGGAAGTCAGCACTTGGTCAGGTACGGTACGGGTGGCAGGCCACCGAAGGCATCTGACCATGTCGGCGGTGGAAGCCAAATGGTCATTTTTGGGTATTATTTTTTGAGATATATTTTTACGTGTATGGTTCCAATCCAAAGCCAATCCCAGGAGAATAATCACCAAGGGATATTCTTGCTCGAGGAACGGTATGTTACAGGTATGTTAGTTTTTATGTCGAGTTTATTATGGGATAATTTTTGAGTATGTTTTAGTTACGATTTTAGAGCCAGTTTAGTTTTGGGGTTTTATTGACTATTTTTGGGTTTTGTAGAAGTTTGAGGGTGATTGAGTTTTATTATGAGAATTGTTAGAGCTCCAGATTAGATTTTAGTTATTATTTTTGAGTTATCACGCTATATTGAGGTTTTAGTTAATTATTATTTTGTCAGTAAATTATTCAGTTATATTTTGTAATATTTATGATTTTGTATCGAGCCAAGTTTATGATTTTGTTAGTTAGTTTTATTAATAAATCAAAGATCAGTCGAATACCTAAGCATCTCAATAATCACATTAATTCTTATCTGCATCCAAATCCCTCCCTCTCTCCACAAACCAGCATACTGAGCGACACCGTGGTTTATCTGTCTTTCCGCTTTAGCTATCAGTCTCAGGTTCTAGTTTTTATTGAGTTTTAGAATAATTTTTTGTTTTGAGTTACATTTATTGAGTTTTGATAATTTCTCTTGTGTTAAATTATCTGGCGCCTTGGGTTTTAGTTGAAACTGGAAGCGAGAGTAAGAGACAGAAGTATAACCAACATTTAGTAATCTGCTACGCAGTAGCAAATCTACACAATGTTAAAATTTTGGTTATAATATATACAATCGGTTATAAAAATATCTTTGGTAATATTTTTTAATTAAATAGCAAAATAATAACTACGATAGGTAAAGTAGAATTTTTCCCATCACTCAAATTAAAAAGAAAGAAAATTTTAAATCATGGTTAAATATCGATTCTGCCATTCTAATACGTCGTATCCCACATTTATAAAATTTTACAGCAGACGGTAAAAACAGTTCATTTTTAAATTCGATTAAATGGGATTGAACGGATGAAAATATTTATTAAACTATTAGACCTTTAAATTTTTAATATGACTTGCGTAATATTGTTGTGATTCTATTTTTCAAAAAAAGTCAATATCTCAAATTTTGTGGGATACGACGTATTAGAATGGCAGTATCAATATGGATATTTAAAATGGTAATTTGTCATTACGACAAACTAGAAAAACAAGAGAAAAAGGGATAAAGGGAAAGGGAGGACCACTCAGTGAGAATCTTCCGGTCACCGAAAAATTGATTCGGATGACCCAGGAATCAAAGCCGATTTTCTTTTAGTTACTCGTCGATGGCTTTTTCACTAAAGCTATCCGAGGCACCATCCGAGACTTTTATTCAGTCACCTAATGAGACTCTCTGTACAAAAGTATATATATACTAGCTGACCCGGCAAACGTTGTTTTGCCATATAAATAATTTCCTAATAATTACTAGTGTAGACAAAAAATAGCTTACTTATTGTAAGTATGTATGTATGTTAAAATGTATATATTGTATGTATGTAAGAATGTGGTATATGCGTGAAATAAGCATGGAGCGCTGTGAACGATGAGGGAATATAAAAATAACAAAAGGCAAACATTATTTTTAAGTTATTATAATTTATTCCTTAAAATTATATATCATTAATTAAACAATTACGACAGTAACACTATTAAACAATATCAACTCTTAATGCTATAGCGTGAACAATATTTTTTGTTAGTCCATCTTTAGCTAACACAAACAAACTGGATGGTTTACCCACTCGAGAGCATGCCACGTATAATTGTCCGTGTGAAAAACATGGTGTTCTCAAATCTAATCCACAAACAGACATCGTTTGACCTTAGGATTTGTTGATAGTCATTGCAAATGCCAATCTAATCGGAAACTGAATACGTTTGAATTAAATTGGCACATCTGTAGGTATAATAGGAATCCGTGGTATGAGTATATTTTCACCTCTGAACTTGCCATTTAAAATCCTGGCTTCGATCACGTTTTTCATTAATTTTTGAATGACTAATCGCGTACCGTTGCACAGCCGGGGCGGGTTCAAATTACGAAGCAAGATAATTGAAGATCCAACCTTTAATTGTAAATTATGCGGTGGCATGCCTGGCAAATCCAGTGAGTTCAAAAACTCTGTGGGAAAATTTACTGCTTCGCTGTCGTCGCAAACTGTATCAATAGATTTATATGATACCAAGTTCCCTGGCAACAACATTTGTATCTTCAGATTTAAATTGTCAACGTCTACATTTTTTGCCGCTAAAATCGCTCTTTCTGCAAGCCACTCATGATTTATGTACTGTGTGTGTACATCGGGAAATATTTGTTCAATGAGAGTATCTTGCGAATCAGTGATTGTGCAGAAATCGGTCGGTAATTTTACGTATTCAGTTTCATCTATAGCAACTTTTCCATCACCGATATCTAAGAGTTGTTTTGAAAATGTTTCAGCGGATGGATCTTGAAGCATTTGAACGCGCATATTTATTTTTAGCTGTAATTTTTCAACATTACGCCACAATGGAGATGATTTTAAGCAAGCGTTGATCTCATCAGCGGATGTTGAACGTGGAATGACTGGAAGTGTTTGTCTGAAATCACCTGAAAAGACCAACAGAGTTCCGCCAAATAAAGTGTCACTGTTTTTAATATCTTTCAATGTCCTGTTCAACGCCTCAAGTGAATGTTTGTGTGCCATAGTACATTCATCCCAAATAATAATTTTACACCGTTTCAGCACAGTGGCCATGGACGATTGTTTCTTAATGTTGCATACTGCGTCAGGGTTATTCTGAATATTTAGTGGCAGCTTAAATACTGAATGAGCTGTTCTACCTCCATCCAATAAAGTTGCTGCAATGCCCGATGATGCAACGGCCAATGCGATGCCATTATTTGATCGTATTTCAGCAAGAATTAGCGAAATAACGAATGTTTTTCCAGTTCCACACGGTGCATCCAAAAAGAAGAACCCACCTTGTCCAGCTGAAACTGCGAGCATAATGCGATCATAAATGGTTCTTTGTTCCTCATTCATTAGTGGGACATTGCGGGCAACAATCGCTGCCATTTCTACAGTACTGTACTGCAGTTCACGATTCATTTCAGTATTCATTAAATCAGATGCAGTTCGATTTGGCGAATTCATACCGAAATTACTAAGTGGTAAGTTGGCAATGACAATGCAAAGATCCTCAATAGCAATCAATGCTTCATTGTACATTTCGTCGCTGAATGTTATGGTAAGATCGTGGCACCGTATACGATGTTGATGCAATATATCATCAGTAATTGAATCTTTGTGATTTTCCCATAATATCTGTGCTCGGGCTGGGAAACATGTAGTCAACACTATAGCGAATAGTAGACGAATTTGTATTGCTGTACAGTTCAATGCAGCTTCAGCAAGCATGCATTCCCACTGGTTGTCGTCTTCCAGCAAGCCGAGTGCAAGGCATGCATCTTTATACGTTGTATATTGTTGCCCATTCACTTTACGTATATCTTGAAATGATAATGGGCCAGTAACATTAACCAACAACAGTCGAAGATAAAAGCACTCCGTGTGTCTTGGATTGACTGTAAATAATCGCCCCAAGGCGTTTGATTTAAATAAATTGAGACATGCAGCAACTGGTGAGCCTTGCTTGCGGGGCATCCATGTTTTTGTTTGAGTTCATGTGAAATAGCGTGGTACTTGTGAATAGAGTAATGTTCGTGCAAAGGCACCAAAATCATCCGCACGATTACACAATTCAAAAAATGCAGTGAGTGTAGTTTTAGGTGGATTTATTGCACGATCAATCGCTGTCTCGTTCGTGAAAAATACACGCTGACCGTTTTCAAGATGGATGGCTAACTGAACAACTGCTGGATCCCGTTCATGAATTGGAAAACCAAAGATACGCCAAGCAGCTTCATTGGAGCTGATGTACCGACCAATTGGGTAGAGCGTTATTTCATCGTTTTTATTCACTGGAGGAGCATTCACATTAGTATTTTCCACTCTAAACACAGCCATATCACTGTTTTTATGGACATACTTGCAAATGTATTTGATGCTCTTCACAGAACTGCAGAACTCAACATTAATATGAGCATTATATGTCTTGCTCAGCAGAGGCGAATATGGCACCACCCAACGATTGTCAATATCAATGTCTGTGTTGATGATATTTTTAATAAATGATTGTCCGCCATTTTCAGGATTTCTTCGACGATATATTGGGTATCCGTCGACATTTGTGACCGTATCATTGGTAAAATCTTTAGGGAAATTTTTAGTACATTTTCCATCAGCCATGCAAGGCGATGAACTATTAAGAGTACCACATGGACCATGAATCATGTTTGTTGTAACAATATCAAACAGCAGTTAGTCAGTGGATGGATCTGGAATTTCCGCAGAAATGATACTATCGATTTCTTCAGGACGGATTTTGTCGATGAACCAAACCAAAATGTGTGCATGAGGTAATTCTCGCTTTTGCCACTCAACCGAATATATCCAGCAACGTGTGGGACCAAATACATGTGATTTAGTAATGAAACTTATTAAAGACTTCAACTTTTGTCTGAACACACGTGCTGTAATGTCATGGCGATGTATTGCATTTTGGCCAGGCAGTAGCAAAGATGTAATCTCTGGCCATTTTGGATTACATGTGAACGTGATAAATAAACATGGTCGTCCATATTCGCGCACGAAAGTCAGAGCATCCTGTATATATTCTTGCATATGACGTGGACTGCCTACGTACGATGATGGTAAAATGACATGGTTACCAATTTCGGCGACGTCGGCGTTGTTGTTGATAGCGTCTCGCAAATGAATGTACTCTTCCGCGCGCAGCTTTTGTTGATTATATCGTCAGTATCGTAGTCGTTTGCTCTCAATCTTCGCGTACATGTCGACCATGAATTGTTGACAAAGCTCACGACATCGTAAAATGACGTTGTCCAGGCCACGTCTAATCATTAATCGGTACGCATAATAATCCTTTGAGCTAACGTTCTTGTTTGTTTCAGCTCCTGTAATATTTGTTCATAAAAATTAATTTAAATTTATTACGTTCAATAATTTAATTGTTTTGTTAAATGATTAATGATCAAATTAATAATCAATGAAGTACCTGATACGGGATCTCGTTGTTTTATGTTCATGCAATATCCGTCTTGTCCCTTCCAGAATATTAGCGGATATTGGAGAGCGTCATATAAACGATGTGTGTCAGCAATGAACTGAAGATTATTATTTCTTCTACGAATCACAATTTCTCGTGCAGCTGTACAATCGCCAACCATGATTCCAGCAACATCATCAACAACGGGTGCATTGAATCTACGAATATGCTCTCCAGCTGGTGTTTTATCAGGATTAATGACGATAGCGTGATTATCGCTTTGTAATTGGTGCATATGTGATTTGAATATTTTTAACAACTCGTTGTGCTCGTTTAAAAGAGCATCTAGCTCGCTGACGATGCGCCTGGCATAAAGTCAATCAAGGTTATTATAATCACAACGTGCATTCACGCGATTGGCAAGTGCGCTTCCGGAATCCTCGCCGCCCATAAAGTAGATTTGTAAGAATTTATGTGGTTCGTTTAGCATTGGCAGCAGTGAGCCCATTTTATGATAAACTTGGCCTCTGATTTTGAATGTAGAATTGAATTGTTGACCATTTGCATTAGTATTTCGAACTATTTCTGTTGCTCCGAACGATGTCATTTGAAAGCATGATTTGAATCTTCGAATTGACTTCAGGAACACGTTAGAATCTGGATCCGTGCCGATAAGTAAGCCGTTCAATGGTTCAGGTGGTGTTTCAATTTCAGGTAGTTGCACTTTTCCTGACGCGCAACACATCCCAGCTGGCTCATTTTTGAATTTCAGAGCATGACAATGCGGACATTCCTTGTCCATAGCACCAATTACCACTTTTGAATGAGCATAATATTCAATATCGGGCTCATACTGGAATGCTAGACGCAGGAATGAATCAGATATAAATGCTCGATGTACCTGTTGTCGTTGTTGGTCATTTGTTCTTCGTCTATTGACTGTGAAACGGCGTGATTGTCGTTGTTCTAATCTTCTGACTTCATTGCGTTCAGCTCGTGTATCTTCTGGCTCTTCTTGATGCAATTGCGCCATTCTGACACGTGCATCAGTATTTTGTTGCTGGATTTGTTCTTCTGTTCTTTCGGATCTGCTATTTCGCAAGTTTCGAGCTTTACTTGTACTGCGGCTCAAATCAGCCCCTTTGCGTTTTCTTGGCATTGCTCACTGTACAAAACATACATAAATAGAATTCATGAAATTATTTAATGATGAAAAATGTTAAAAGTATAATTAGGGCCAGGATTTTTGCCGCAGTTTTGAAATGATTAGTTTTAATTTATGAAATTATAACAAAAATATAAGTTTTATGGAAAAATTTTTCAAACAAAAGTAAAAAATTAAATTTTATGAAAACATTGTCTCTTATAATTTTTTCATACAACCAATATTTCCATTGACATTTCAAAATAAAGATTCATAATGATTGATTTTTGGAAACTATGAAAATCTTAATTGTTCAATTACATTTTTTTAATAAAATTAAATTAAAATTACATTTTTATAAGATCAACAACATTTTCGATATAAATAAAAAAAGTATACTTACAACACAAAATCCGTTGTTATTGGAAGCTCGTGTCACGTGTTGAGTACTTTTGAGGTTATAAAATCACTTGATTAACTAATCGTGCAAAATACACTCAAAATTGATAATTTAATTATTATTGATAAAATAGGAATGATTAAAAGTTAATATGAGAGTTGCACTGAGATAGCAAAATAATAATTGTCAACGTTACTACTACACTTGATGCATAAACAATAATGATGGCCGACAACTGTGTAGGGAGTGAGAAAGAAAGGAGACCGGCTTCGTTCTCATCCCTACTCCGTGCTGTTTACTGGGTCAGAAGTGACACCTGTAGACATCTGGCGGGGATAACTAATTAAATGACGATTGATCAGTTTTCGACCGGAGAGGAAAAATGATTAAATTACTAAAATGGCTATTAAAAAATAAGGGTTGATCGTAGAAGGGTGAAAATTGAGGATTGTATGTTGTATCATAAAAAAATAGAAATTAAAAATTTTGTCTAAAAAATAAAAAAAAAATTTAGGGGTGGACTACCCCTAACATTTAGGGGGATGAAAAATAGATGTTGGCCGATTCTCATAGATACCGGATAAGCACAAAAAATTTCATCAAAATCGGTCAAGCCGTTTCGGAGGAGTATGGCAACGAAAACTGTGACTCGAGAATTTTATATATTAGATATATATATATACCCGAGTCGAAATTTAGAGCCCATTTAGAACCTTCTAAAGTCGGATCTATTTCGGACTTAGGGGCTCAAACTAGAGCCTGTTTCCATGTTTAAGTAGGTCCGGTTTTGGTCCCACAAGCGCTACAAATTTCCGTTTTCGGCGCTTCATGGTTCAAAATCGGACCTGATGAAAATAAAAATTAGATCCGATTTTGAACCCCTGAGTCCTCTTTTATTGTTATTTTTTTATTAATTAATTTTAATTCCCTTAGTTGCCACGACTGGCCCATGCCTGGTTACCATAAATGTGCCCTAGTCAATTTTCAAGTCTGCCTCATACTATTCGATAAGAAATAATAAAAAAATTAATATTTAAGCGTCATTTTTTTTTTATTTGATTTTAGATGTAGAGCTAACGCAAATTCAGACTGTTTGACTCTTATTTAAACCTAACTTTCGCTAATCAAAGAAATAAAGTGAAAATCGCATCCGTCCTATCCGAGATTCGAACTTGAGCCGCGCGCTTGCTAGACCGATACCTAACCCCTACACTATACGACCGACGAGCTGCTGTACATCTCATCATTCTTATAAGTTAAATCTATATAATGATGAAGTGTGACGGTTTAATATTTATATAATTTATGTTATTTAATATTGTGTTTTGATGAAAATTAATTATTTTTCACACATGGTTATTAGTTTTAAAAAATGCAAAAGCCAAGTCCTTATATTACTCTAGACTTTGTACATCATTCTGTGGATTTTTAATATTTCATTATAAATTTTAATATTTAAAATTAACTTTAGATTTTCCATTGAATGGCCAAGGCTAAGTTATCCAGTCTTGACCCAAGCCTAGCACACCATTAAATAGCCAGATCTAGATGAGCCATGATGAGTCTTGGTTCAAGTCTGGTTCACCAAAGGAACGGTCGAGACTCTTACTCCAAAAAATTAAATATCTCGATAGAAGTAAATTTTCATTAACATTTTTATTGATTAACATGTCAAATGGGAAGATCAAATAATATTGAATCATTTTTTTTCATTCAATATGTATAATTGCACGCTAAAATAATATAAAATGGGTATCAAACATTTTCGAGAAAAATTTTTTCAAGTAAATGGCGCTGCTTCCTTAAAGTATCTAAAAATCTTGATCAAATACAAAAATTTATTGTAACACGTATTTATGATAATTTGAATTAAGAAAAAATGACCGAAAGCTCTTATAGCAATGGAGGTAGCTGTAAGAGTGATCACCCCTCCGGAGGCATCGCGTTCGGAGACGACCTTTTGCTTTGGAGTATCACTCAAAATCATGGAAGAAACGAAAAAACAAGAAAATGACAGGAGTATTAGTGGGCCTCACGCCCAAGAAGCAGCGATTACAGGAAGCGCTGAGATGAAGCGGACGCAAGCGCTGGAACGCCTCGAAAAGCTGACCAGCGAACTGCATGAGTTTGTCCAGTCAAAGGTCAATATCCATAAAGAGGTAAAGGCCAAGGCAACCGGGGTAGTTAACGCCCTTCGAAGGTTTAAAAAACTGGACGAAGAATGGCAATCAACTCGACGACTCACTCCTCGTCTTACGCCGGAGAAGAGCAGTCAACTTACTGTGGAGATCGAAGAATCAATGGACACCGGAAGCGATGGTGACGGTGAATCTGATGCTAAAGACGAAGGTCATACTTCCAACAAGTCTAACAAGAGGAAGGACCGAAACTCCCCAGATGGAATAGATGGGCGATTGACGAAGAGAAAGGATTTGAAACCAAGTCCTCCGAAAAACGTGATGAAGCAGAACGCCGAAAAAAAAGACGCGACTGATTGGAAAGATGTCCACACAAGGAAAGAGAAATGGAGGCTAGCCAAAGAACAGCTCCCAAAAGAGCCTTCAAAGATGCCCAGGCCGGAGCCTAAGCGCAAAAAACCGCTCAAATGGATCAGACCCGACGCACTGATCATCCACCCGGCCGAGAAAGCAAAGTACGCCGAGATTCTGCGTCGCATAAAGAAGGACGTCCCTGATGAGCAGGTTCGCACAACGGTGGACAAGATCAACAAGACCAGAAGCGGGGACTTGCTGATTACGATTTCGCGGAAGAGCGTGGACAAAGGCCAAGGCCTGCAACAGACTATCGCAAAAATTCTTAAGGAGGAGGCCAAAGTGATCTGCAAAGGGCCACAAGAAGACATCAAGATCCGAGACCTAGATGACACCACAACAAAGGAGGATATTCAGGCTGCCCTGCATACGGTAACCAAGGAGCTCTGCAAAATACCACCAGAGACAATCAAGATCCGCAAAGCCTACAGAGGTACCCAAACCGCTGTCGTGACACTACCGGCTGCAGCAGCTCAGAAGATATTAGAAGGAAGCGGTAAAATCCGAATTGGCTGAGTCAACTGCCGAATTAGAGCCACGAGGAAACCTACCCAATGTTACAAATGCTGGCATTTCGGGCACCACGGATCCCAGTGCAGAAGCAAGACAGATCGATCCAAGCTATGCATCAGATGCGGCCAAGAAGGACACAAGATTGCGGACTGTAAGAACCCAGCGAAGTGTGTATTATGCGCGGAAAATAAGAGCGCAGAGAAATCTGCCCATCACGCCGGCACATACAGGTGCCCGGTATACAAAGAGGCACTCCAGAGAATGACAAGCAAGCAAAGATAAGGATATTACAGCTTAACCTCAATCACTGTGAGGCCGCGCATGACCTGCTCGTACAGACCGTGCGTGAATTAGAGCTTGATTTAGTAATAATAGCAGAGCCATACAGACACCTGAATAACCAACCTTGGGAAACTGACAGCACCACCAAGGCTGTCATCTGGTCCTGTGGCAAACTCCCCTTCCAGAGCATAGTGAGCAATGATAGCATCGGCTTTGTAGCAGCGTCTATTAACGACATCCGTTTTTATAGTTGCTATGCACCACCTAGCCTTTCCATTGCCGACTTTACTGACTTCCTGGATCGACTGACCGAAGGCGCAAAGCAATACTACCCAGTAGCTATAGCAGGGGACTTCAATTTCTGGGCGGTAGACTGGGGCAGCAAGCAGACTAATGCGCGAGGCAAGGCACTACGTGAAGCAATGGCCTCACTGGACGTGGTCCTTCTCAACATCGGTGAGACACCAACATATACCAAGGGAGAGGCTAGTTCGATAATAGACCTCCCATTCGTCAGCAGCAGCTTATTGAAAGGAAACTATTCTTGGAAAGTCTTAAACACCTAAACCGCCAGCGACCACAATGCAATACTTTGAGAAATTTCGGCTGGCCGGAACCCTCAAAGAGCAACTAGACAAACTAATGCAGCTGGATGGAAAATGAAAGACTTTGACTCGGAAGCTTTGGTAGTAGCCTTAGACAGTGACTCGACCATCATCACAGGAAATGCTGTAGAGAAGACGAAGGATTTAATGACGAGAATTGCCCAGGCGTGCGACAATTGCATGCTCCGTAAGCGTGGCATCAATAAAAGACCATCGGTGCACTGGTGGAATGATCAGATTAACGCCCTTCGTACAGCTTATCACAAAAAGAGAAGATTATCACAGCGTGGCCACCGACGACCTAACTCTGCGGAGCTGGTCGCAGAATATAAAAAGGCCCGTCGAGAACTGAACAAGGCCATCAAAGATAGCAAAAGACGCTGTTGGAAGGAACTCGTCGATGAGGTAGAAAAGGACCCATGGGGCAAACCGTATAGGGTGGTCATGACCCACCTGAAGCACCAGCCAATGCCATCACCTACGTGTCCACAGCTCCTGGAAAGAATAGTTTCTACGCTGTTTCCTCGACAAAGTAAGTTCGGCTATTCTTCATTGCCAATAAATCGAGAAGACATTCCACCTGTCACAGAAGAGGAACTGATGGAGGCGTGTAACCGAGTAGGGAATAATAAAGCGCCGGGATTGGATGGAATCCCGAATATTGCATTAAAATCAGCTATTAGAGCAGCGCCAAATATATTCTTAGATACCTACGATTCGTGCCTCAAAGAAGGGATTTTTTCTAGAAGATGGAAACAGCAAAGACTTGTACTTCTCCCTAAAGGGAAGAAGCCACCGGACGAGCCATCATCTTACCGACCACTCTGCATGCTGGATACAGCGGGTAAGATATTAGAGCGTATAATGCACCAACGAATAGAAGCAGCCGTCGATCCACTCCTAGCAGAAGGCCAGTATGGTTTCTGGAAAGGACGATCAACGCTGCATGCGATCAACCTGGTGGTTGATACAGCTAAGGAGGCAATCGCTGGAAAGAGATGGGAACGTGGTAGAAAGAAGTATTGTTTAGAGGAGTGCCATAGGGCTCGGTTTTGGATCCTTTGCTGTGGAACATCATGTATGATGGTCTCCTGAGAGTTGCATTACCATCAGAGGTGAAACTTGTTGCATATGCCGATGATGTAGCGGTAGTGATTGTCGCGAAACACTTGGAGGAGATCAATCTGGCTTTCGATATCACATTTAGCCGGATTAACCTATGGATGGAGATGATGAAGTTGGAGTTAGCCAAGCACAAAACTAAAGCTGTGCTCATCATCAGCAGAAAGATCGTAGAAAACATCAAGCTGAATGTCGGCGAGCAGGAGATCGCATCACAACCATTTATCCGATATCTGGGGGTGACGCTGGATGCCCGACTGAACTTTAAGCAACAGGTCGAACACGTAAGTGCTAAAGCATCAGCGGTGGTAACTAGTCTATCAAAACTGATGCCGAATGTTGGAGGCCCGAAGCAGAGCAGGAGACTATTGCTGTCGTCAGTAGTCACATCAGTGCTCACATATGGAATATCCGTTTGGGCAGACGCGCTGGAGACCCAAGGATCATGGAGGAAAGCCGGACCGGTCTACCGATTAAGTGCACTGAGAGTTGCAAGCGCCTTCCACACAATATCCGAGGAGGCATTTCTGGAACTCTGCCTCTTAGAGTCCTAGCTGAGGAAAGACGGATTCTATACCACCGAAAGAGGTCATCTACACTGAGCGCTGAAGAACTGAGAACTGAAGAGCGACAACATAGTATAGCAAGATGGCAACAACTATGGTATGCTGCGGAGAAGGGAAGATGGACTCATCGACTTATACCAAGGATTGACGTTTGGCTTAACCGGAATCACGGCGAGGCCAACTACTATCTGAGCCAGATGTTGTCAGGACACGGCTGTTTCCGGGAGTACCTTTATCGCTTTAAGCACGATAATTCTACAGAGTGTCCGTCTTGCCCAAGAATTGCTGGAAATGCGGAGCACGTTTTTTTTGAGTGCCTTCGTTTTAACCCACAGCGTGATGAGTTAGAGAAGATCCTGAACAAGAAAATCACACCAGAGTCAATAGTAGAAGAAATGCTGTCATCCGAAGCTGCCTGGAATGCCACAAGCACGTTTACCACCGAAGTGCTTACAGAGCTGCGTTCCATTGAAAGAAAAAGGGCAAAAGACAGAAACTAGAAGGAAGGAAAAATAACACCTTAACCACCGGAAGGAATAGCATTAGCTAGATCCTCCTCTCACGAAGTAATGCCTGACGGCGGTTTCCATGAGGGATTAGAAGAAAGAAGAAAAGGGGTTTAGGGTTTAGTGGGTAGGGGCGTTAGCGTCGAGTTTTAATATGATGCTGCGTCGAGTCGCCACATATCCAGGCCGAACAGCTATGCCTGGAATCCGTAAAAGGGATTCCCCCCCCCCCCCTAAGTTAAAGAAAAAAAAAAAAAAACCCCACACACACACACACATTTATATATATAAATAACTAATAGATAACTTTTAAGAAGGGTTTATATTTTTTCTCTCTCTCGCGCTCTATTGGACAAACGAGAGTATCTCTGTCATACTTGTACAACTTATGGAATCTTAAAACGGATTTTATGCATAAATAAATGAAAATTTTCCAATAAAGCGCTTCGCTCTTCGATGGATAATTTAATTATCTATCGAAAAGCGAAGCGTTTTTTTTTCAAAATTTTATCTTATTCATGAGCAAAACTCGTTTGAAAATCAACTATCAACCGCTCTTAAACGGCTTCACCGATCAATTCTAAAAACTCATCAGCTCTAGACAATAAAAAACCCCCGTCAATCGCCACCAAGCTGGTCGAAATTGGTTGATATGTTCGAGAGATATCGTGAACGAAAGAAAAACGAAAAAAGTGTTTTTTCGGAATTACTCCGAAATTTTGGGTTTAATTAATTCAAATCTAAAAATTCTCATAAGGCTGATAAAACTGCGTCGAATGCCGCCAACCGCGTGAAAATCCGTTGATCCATTCAAAAGTTATTGCGGTTTTAAAATTTCAAAAATAGTGTTCTATGAAACTTCGATCAGACTTTTGAGCTTGAAGCGCTCAAATTCATAGAAATACTATCTCTTTGAGCTTAGCGAGCTCAAAATATTACATAAATTATATTTTTAACTCAAAAATCTCAAAAACGTCATAAGTACAATTTTAAGCACCCGAAATATCTCGAAAACTAAGCAACTTACAACAAAAGTGTAAATGGTGAAAAAAAGGGTTACGAGAGGAGAACACATCGCGCGAAAGTCAACTGCCGTCTGATGTTTAGACTAACTGACAAAACGTCTTCTTTTTTTTTGTGTCAAAAAAAAAAAAACAGGTCTTTAGAATTTTTCTCCTACACTCGCTTAAAAATGCTATTTCGTGATCACGAAAGTATTAAAAGATGACTTAATGTTTGCCCTTTCGATTATATATGATTGTTTATTTTTATTTCTTATCATTCTTTTATAACCTCCCATACGGGATGCCCCAGAGTTGAACGACGGGGCCATGCCTGGGACATTATTGGGAACCCCATCTTGGCAAACCTATACTGTCCCATGCCCGGGCCATAACTGGGCAATCAGCCTTGGCCATTCCAATGATTACCCAGGCTTGGGCCAAGATTGAATAACCTAGCCTTGGCCAAGCCTAGAGTCACCCTAACTTGGGCCAAGTTTGTGTAACCTAACCTCGGCCGTTGGTTGGTAACCCTAACATGGGCCAAGACTGAATGACCTTGCCTTGGCCAATGAATGGTAACCCTAACTTGGGCCAAGATTGTGTAACCTAACCTTGGCCGTTGGATGGTCACCCTAATTTGGGCCAGGACTGGGCAATCTAGCCTTGGTCAACCCAATGACTACCCGAGCTTGGACTAGAACTGGGTCCCCCAGCCATGGCCATTCAATGGCGATCCAGACCTTGGCCAGGACTGAGCAACCTAGCTTTGGCCAACTCAATGATTACCCGAGCGTTAGCCAAGACTGGGATGCCTAGCCGTGGCCATTGAATGGCAACCTAGACTTGAGCCAGAATTGGGCAACCTAACTTTGGCCATTCAATGGGAAATCCAAATTTAATTAATCATTAAGTAATAGAATTCGGAACAGTAAATATTTATTACTTAACGAATATTCTATAGCAAATGCTAAAATTGAAAATTTATTATTTCAACAAAACAATTGTATATCGTCAAAATTGATAGTCTTAAAAAAAAAAATTAAAATATTATAATATTATATCTGATCTAGGCACTCCTGGTCCTGGTTAACAACAATTTTAGATTAAAAAAAAAAAAAAAAAAAAAAAAAGGAAAATGTAACTCTGCATATGTAGTCGTAACTCATAATTCATCATTGTATTATATTCTTTTCTAATTACTATAGCTACTAAGTATCTGATGATTATAATAATCACTCTAATATAAAAATTTAGTTTATATAGAGCTAAATATTAATTCAAGTATCAAACACTGTCAAAATTTTCAACTTTGTAAAATCAAGTAGCCTTGTCATTGGCCCTTTGGGCTGTTGGGCTTATGTAATGGAAAATAAAATAATATAACATTAAAAATATACAAAACGATTTAAAAAGTTTAAAGTTAATGTAAGAACTTGACTTTTGCTTTTTTTTTTTAAATTAATAACTATTTGTAAAAAATAGATCATTTTCATCAAAACACAATATTAAATTAAATAACATAAATTATATAAATAATAAACCGTCACACTCTGTCACCGTATATATTTAGCTTATATGAATGGTGAGATGTGCGTTAACTTATCGGTCGTACGGCGTAGGGGTTAGTGGTCGGTCTGGCAAGCGCGCGGCTCGGGTTCGAATCTCGATTAGGGTAAATGCGATTTTCACTTTATTTCTGTAATTAGCGACGATAGTTAGGTCTAAATTAAGAGTTAAGTCGTCTAAACTTTCGTTAGCTCAACATCAAAATTGAAATAAATTATTGACAATTAAAAAGTTCCTTTTTTATAATTTCAACTAACAATTACTCATTTTATACGAAAAAATTTAACGGTTTCATAGAATTTTACTATTTTATTTTAGAGAATTCAATTTATTCGAAATTGGGTTCTTAATACTAATTTGGTTTCACATTAAACAATTAAATTCTAAATATATTTTGTAATCTACTTCTTTCAGTAAATTCTATAGTGGTGAATAAGCCTGGACTTGCTTTGGCTTAAAAACTTGGGCCAGTCTTGGTTAACAATCTTGGGCCAGTCTTGGTTATCATGCTTGGGCTAGTCTAGGCAACCAAGCTTGGCACCCTGTTATCACTCCAGACTTCTACCAAGGCTGGGCCAAAGCGAGTTTACAATCATGGGTAAGAGATAGACAGCATTGCGCCGAGCATGGCCCACATCTGGCCCCGTCGTATTGTCCTGTATGGGCTAACTTTTATTTTGTTGCCTCAGTTGGGGCTAGTTGAGCAAGGCGCTGACTGCGTGTTCAACCAGCCCTACACTGATAGAAGGATTTATTTGTACCAAAAAATATTTGTTAATAGTTAACAAATCATTTATTAGAGTCCACTTTTTAGTATTAAACAAATATTTCTTAGTATTTAAAACGATTTGTTTGTATTTAATAAATCTGATATTCATTTATCAAATATTAATAAATCTTTTTAAATACTAAGAAATAATTATTAAGGACTAAAAAATGGTCTAATAAATGATTTTTTAAATATTAACAAATATTTTTAACTAGAGTATATTCTAGGATATATTCCTAGTATATATTCTAGTATATATAATTTTTCCGTAGGGGAAACAAATCCTTCTATCAGTGTACTAGATTTTCAATATTGAAAAATGAAATTTTTCTTCACTAAATTAATAATTATCAATTTATTTGTACATGTGATGATTTAATATAATGTATAAAAATTAAAATAACTCATATTGATATTATATTAATAAATATATAACATAATTATAATAAATATTTTTATGTTTATAATTATTATTATAATCATAATTATACGTATGTAGAATTATAATAAATTAAATATTTGCTTGTTAATTACAATTTTATTTTGTTTTCATATCATTCTATACAGTCATTTCGTCTATTTTAGCCATTGCACAACTAGCCTTATGCTCATGCTCAACTAGCCTCACTACACTGTCAAAAATCCGGAGTGTATCGGGAGTGAATTTCACTCCCATTACTCGGAGTTCCAGAGAGGAGTAATTAAT
Source organism: Cotesia glomerata (assembly GCF_020080835.1). Lineage (NCBI taxonomy): Eukaryota > Metazoa > Arthropoda > Insecta > Hymenoptera > Braconidae > Cotesia > Cotesia glomerata. The sequence continues at coordinate 19,030,082 of NC_058160.1, forward strand.
CACTCCGCGTAGGGAGTGAATCCGGAGTTTTTATTTGCGAAGTGATTTCAGAGTGATTTCGAATTTCACTCCGAAAAACATCCGCGATCGGAGTTTTTAAAATAAACAAAATAAGGATGATTTTTCATTCTACAAAAAAAATCTCAAAATTAATTTACTATAAGGGTCATTCCACGTCAAATCGACCAATAGTTGGATTCGAACCCTTCCGATTTGGACAAATTTTGGTCAGAAGTTTTCTTTTATCCTATAACGAAGTTCTGCTAAAGGAAAAAAATTTTTAAAAAATTTTTTCAAAAGTTATGCAAAATCCAAAATTTCACTATTTTCCATATTTTTTAAACTTATGATTTAAAAATCTCGAAAACTATTGCAATTAAAAAAATCGCATTGAGTAAGCTTCAAAGGAGATACTTGAGGCTATTAAAAAAAAAATTTCAGAAAAAAAAATTTGAAAAATTTCCAATTTGTGAAATTTGGAATTTTTGAAAATTGTCAAAATTGACCGTCGACAATAAATTTTTAGCTCAAATTTTTTTGTGTACTACCTTATACCAATCTTAAAAGATCCTGAAATTTTTGGAACTGTGTTTTTTGTTTTTTCAAAAATATGAATTTTTGAAATTTGTTAAAAAAAAATTTTTTTCTTAAATTTTTTTTTAACTTTCCGCTAAGAAAATTGAAAATTTTCAATTAAAAATCATTCACTCTTCATTCACTCCGCAAATTTTTTACAGTGTAGTGGGGAACGTTGAGCAATTTGAAGCGCTTGCGTATTTCCGAGAATAACTTGAAAATTTAGACTCGGATCGTTTTTGTGTCGCTAGACCTTTTGAAGAAGACTAAATTACGAACCTAACAGTATATGACTTGATTGAATCCGATACATCGTCTTAAAGTTATGGAAGGTCGAACCAAAAAGTGATCAACTAGCCCCGCCCTACCCTACAATTTTAAGCGCCCAGATATGGAATATGCGGGAAGTTGCAGGGATGGCTTTCAGGGTCAATCGTTATCCTAATTTTTAACTTCCCGCTAAGAAAATCGAAGATTTTCAAAAAATCGGGAAGTTATTGGTTTTACCCCGTTTTGCGAAAATCGAGTTTTCATCAGATCTCGACGTTTTAAAGTCACAGGAAGCTTTCCTGATTATTCCCGCGATGGTGTCCGTGCGGCTGTATGTGTGTGTGTGTGTGTGTGTGTGTGTGTGTGTGTGTGTATGTGTGTGAACCTCTTATAACTTCTAAACGGCTTAACCGATTTGATCGCAGTTAGTGTCATTCGAAAGGTCTTCGCCAAAATTAGATTTCCTGTAAGTTGAAACCGATTCGGACCAATAGATTTCGAGAAATTGCAAAAAAAGTGAAAAAAAAAATTTTATTTTTTTCATTTTTTTTAAATATCTATGAAAATATATATGTAAAAAAAAAAGTTACAGCAGTTTGAAAATTAAAAAAAAATCGTGTTTCATCGAATTTTGAGCTCAAAAGCATAGGAAAGCTATCTCTTTGAGCTTGGAGAGCTCCAAATAATACAAATTGTATTTTTAAGCTCAAGGAGCTCAAAAACATCATAAGTACAATTTTAAGCGCCTACTCTGATAAAAATTTTAACTTGACTCAAGAGCAAAAATCTTGAACCAAGAACACCAATTTGAAGAAAATGAATTTCTTGAGCCAAGAGGAAAAATTCTTGAGTCAAGATATATTTTTTTAATTTAAAAGAACCAATTGGAGTTCTTGATTCAAGATATTTGCTCTTGAGTCAAGTTAAAATTTTTATCAGTGTAGGTATGAAATTAGCGGGAAGTTGCAGGGATGGCCTTCAGGGTCAACCGTTTTTCTAATTTTTTTTTAAGTTAACAGTTGAGCTACAAAAAATAATTTACTAGTTAAAAGGATAATAAGTACTGTTTTTGTTTGGAAATGATGATACACAGAAAAAAAAAATTAAGTAAACGGTTGACCCTGAAGGCCATCCCTGCAACTTCCCGCTCACCCGACCAGAAATTTAAGTTCGGCGGTGGTTCGTTTCGAATTAAGCATGCCGAATTCCAAGTTCGCGCCGAACCAGGAAGCCAAAGTTGGCCCACGTCCCGGAAGTAACGCAGTCGCGAGTTTGGGCCTAACTTGGCTTCCGACTTAGGCGGTGGTTTGGAAACCACACTTGCTGGTGACTATCCAAGCCTCATTCGGTCCGAATTTGGCTACCTAACTAGGCAGCAATTCAGAAACTAAATTCGCACGGAAGAATCCAAATTGAATCCTTTTTTTGTTTTTAGCTATTTTTATTATAAAGCAAAAATTAATAATAATGAATGCTTACTTTTTTTAATTTACTTTTTAAATTTTAAATATAAATATCGACTTTAGGACAAAATTTTTTAAATATTAAGTAAATAAAAAAAATTTTTTTTTTTTTTATTTAGTATTATTTTTTTTATATTTTCGGTCATTTTTTTCGCTTTTTAGGGTTTTTCTTACTAAGAAGAAGTTTTTTTTGATTGGTCGATTTTATGGGTCAAGGGGGGAGGAAATGATGGAGTTAGATACATTAGTCACACACAACACTTAAATTTACCTCACACTCGCCTTAAGAATAATTATAATTAATAATTATTAATTATTAAAAATTTTACATGTCGAACGCGAGACTCGAACACTGTACCCGACGTACGAGAGCCCTATAGCATACCGCGACGCTACGCCGATGATGAGCGACCTCTTGCCTCAAGATACTTATAAGCCCGACACTTCGGCAAATATTCGGTTACCGTTGCAACGGTCGAGTTAGGAATTCCGATATTATACCTAAGTGAGGACTTGCCACAGACTTACCTAGTCAAGTTTCATTTTGATAGACCAAGCTTCAGAATACAGGTTGCCGTTATTTCATAACAGTTTGGCAATCCATGACATACCGAACTTAGGCATTTCCACTGTTTTGCCTAAAGAAGCTCGATCGTGGTATGCCAAGTTTCGGTAAACCTTTGGTTACCGTTATTTCATAACAGTTTGGCAACCCATGAAATGCCGAACTTAGGCATTGCCATAGGTTTTCCGAAGTGAGTCCGAACTTGGTGAACCAAACTTCGGTAAGCCTTTGGTTACTGTTATTTCATAACAGTTTGGCAATCCATGATATACCGAACTTAGGCATTTCCACAGGTTTGCCTAAATAAGCCCGAGCTTGGTGAACTAAACTTCGGTAAGCCTTTGGTTACCGTTATTTCGTACTAATTAGGCAATCCATGATATCCCGAACTTAGGTATTGCCACAGGTTTGCCTAAATGAGCCCGAGCTTGGTGAACCAAACTTCGGTAAACCTTTAGTTACCGTTATTTCGTACTAATTAGGCAATCCATTATATGCCGAACTTAAGCAGTGCCAAACTATTACGAGATTACATCGAATGTGGAATTCTTTTGGCATACCAATGTTCGGCTTGCCTAATTTAAAATAAATAAGATCCGAATTGGGCTAGCCTAAATTCGGAAAGCCAACTTCGCCCCGAACTGATTTTTCGGCATACCTCACTAAAATTCTAGTCAAGTAAGCGTTTCGGTAAACCTTTGGTTACCGTTATTTCATAACAATTTGGCAACCCATGACATACCGAACTTAGGCACTTCCACAGTTTTGCCTAAAGAAGCTCGATCGTGGTATGCCAAGTTTCGGTAAACCTTTGATTACTGTTATTTCATAACAGTTTGGCAATCCATGATATACCGAACTTAGGCATTTCCACAGATTTTTCGAAGTGAGCCCGAGTTTGGTGAACCAAACTTCGGTAAGCCTTTGGTTACCATTATTTCATACTAATTAGACAATCCATGACATGCCGAACTTAGGTATTGCCACAGGTTTGCCTAAGTGAGCCCGAGCTTGGTGAACCAAACTTCGGTAAACCTTTGGTTACCGTTATTTCGTACCAATTAGGCAATCCATGATATGCCGAACTTAGGCAGTGCCAAACTATTACGAGATTACATCGAATGTGGAATTCTTTTGGCATACCAATGTTCGGCTTGCCTAATTTAAAACAAATAAGATTCGAATTGGGCTAGCCTAAGTTCGGAAAGCCAACTTCGCCCCGAACTGATTTTTCGACATGCCTCACTAAAATTCTAGTCGGGGCATTTCGTATCTATGCGCTTAAAATTGCATTTATGATGTTTTTGAGCTCTTCGAGCTCAAAAATACAGTTTATGTATTATTTTGAGCTCTCCAAGCTCAAAGAGATAGCTTTCCTATGCTTTTGAGCTCTTCGAGCTCAAAAATCTTATCGAAGTTCGATAAAATACGATTTTTTTAATTTTCAAACTGCTATAACTTTTGAATGAATCAACCTATTCGCACGCGATTAGCGGCAATCGATGTGGTTTTTTGAGCTCTGTAAATAATTTCAAATAAAAAAATTGATCTGATGAAAAATTTCGGAGTTATTACAAAAAAACACTTTTTTCGATTTTTTTCGACAACGATATCTCACGAACGCATCAACCGATTCTGACGCTTTTAGTGGCGATCGATGAGGGTTTTTAAAGTTAAGAGCTGATTAATTTTTGAGGTCGATCGGTTCAGCCAATTCGGAGATATTTAAAAAAAATTAAAAAAAAAACAACTTTTTTTTTTACTTTTTTAACTTCCCGCTAAGAAAATCGAAGATTTTCAAAAATCGGGAAGTTATTGTTTTCACCCCGTTTTGCAAAAATCGAGTTTTCATCAGATCTCGACGTTTGAAGGTCACAGGAAGCTTCCCTGACTATCCCCGCGAGCTTGTTACTGTGTGTGTGTGTGTGTGTGTGTGTGTGTGTGTGTGTGTGTGTGTGTGTGTGTGTGTACGCGTGTGTGTGTGTGTGTGTGTGTGTTTTTTTTTTTTATCTTAGGGGGGGGAATCCTTCTTACGGATTCCAGGCATAGCTGTTCGGCCTGGATATGTGGCGACTCGACGCAGCGTCATACTAAAACTCGACGCTAACGCCCCTACCCACTAAACCCTAAACCCCTTTTCTTCTTTCCTCTAATCCCTCATGGAAACCGCCGTCAGGCATTACTTCGTGAGGGGAGGATCTAGCTACTGCTATTCCTTCTGGTGGCTAAGGTGTTATTTTTCCTTCCTTCTAGTTTCTGTCATTTGCCCTTTTTCTTTCAATGGAACGCAGCTCTGTAAGCACTTCGGTAGTAAACGTGCTTGTGGCGTTCCAGGCAGCTTCGGATGACAGCATTTCTTCTACTATTGACTCTGGTGTGATTTTCTTGTTCAGGATCTTCTCTAACTCATCACGCTGTGGGTTAAAACGAGGGCACTCAAAGAAAACGTGCTCCGCATTTTCAGCAACTCTTGGGCAAGACGGACACTCTGGGCAATCATCGTGCTTAAAGCGATAAAGGTACTCCCGGAAACAGCCGTGTCCTGACAACATCTGGGTCAGATAGTAGTTGGCCTCGCCGTGATTCCGGTTAAGCCAAACGTCAATCCTTGGTATGAGACGGTGTGTCCATCTCCCTGTTGTCGCGGCGTCCCACTGCGATTGCCATCGCGCGATGCTGTTCTGCCGTTCTTTAGCTCTGAGTTCCTCGGCACTTTGTGCGGTTGTCCTCTTTCGTGTGTGTGTGTGTGTGTGTGTGTGTGTGTGTGTGTGTGTGTGTGTGTGTGTGTGTGTGTGTGTGTGTGTGTGTGTGTGTGTGTGTGTGTGTGTGTAAGTATGTGAATCGCTTATAACTTTTGAAGGACTAAACCGATCGGAACCAACCAAACGGCGTTCTAAAGAGTTTCCTGAAACTTAGATTTCCTGAAAATTTGAACCGATTCGGACCGATAGATTTTAAGAAATTTTGAAAAATCTCAAAAAAAAATAAGAACAAAATCATTTTTGAAAGTGGTTTTTTCGGAATATATTTTAAATGGCTTGATCGATCAGCTCCAAAAACTACTCCGCCTTTAACCTTGAAAATCATGTCGATCACCGCTAATCCGATCGAAATCGGTTGATTCATTCGAGAGATGTGAACGAAAGAAAACCGAAAAAAGTGTTTTTTTCACATAACTTCGACATTTCTCATCGGATCGTTTTTGATGAAATAAAATAATTTTTAGAGCTTAAAAAACTGCGTCGATCGCCATCGGGAACGTGAAAATCGGTTGATTGGTTCGAGAGATATCCTCGACGAAATATTTGGAAACGAGTGTGTTTTCAACATAACTCCGACATTTTTTGGAATAACTTTTCAACGGCCGTACCGATCAATTTCAAAAACTGATCAGTTCTTAACATAAAAAAAACCGCGTCTATTGCTGCCAACCGCGTAAAAATCGGTTCATTCATTCAAAAGTTATTGCGGTTTAAAAATTTTAAAAATTGTGTACTATCAAACTTCTATCAGACTTTTGAGCTCGAAGAGCTCCAAAGCATAAAAAAGTTATCTCTTTAAGCTCAGAGAGTTCAAAATAACACATAAATGGTATTTTTGAGCTCGAAGAGCTCAAAAACATCATAAGTGTAATTTTAAGCACCTAAGAATGAAATGAGCGGGAAGTTGCACGGATGGCCTTCAGGGCCTACCGTTCTTCTAATTTTTTTTGCAATTTCTCGAAATCTATTGGTCCGAATCGGTTCCAACTTACAGGAAATTTAAGTTTGGCGAAGACCTTTCGAATGACACCAACTGCGATCAAATCGGTCAAGCCGTTCAGAAGTTATAAGAGGTTTACACACACACACACACACACACACACACACACACACACACACACACACACACACACACACACACACACACACACACACACATACATACATATAGACGTACGTACATCATCATAAAAATAGTCAGGGAAGCTTCTTAGAGCTTCAAAATATCGAGATCTGTTGAAACCTCGATTTTTGCAAAACGGGGTGTAAACAATAACTTCCCGATTTTTTGAAAATCTTCGATTTTTTTAGCGGGAAATTAAAAATTTCGTTCTAGTAACCTAGCTGTAGAGTTACCACAACTATACACAGTCTACTGTTCGTTGTAGAGTTACAGTAACAAAATATTATTTAATTCTGATAACTCAATGATGTTGAGCTCTCAGAGCTCTACGGGATTGTTCTTAGAGCAAAACGGTATAGTTGGGAGCGCTCTACGTTGCGCAGTAGTGGAGTGCGCTGACATATTTCATAACCTTCTAAAATGACAAACAGAATTATTTTGTTACAGAATTATTAATAATATGTGAGGACAATTAAGTTTCCAGTTTATTTATTTAAGGAAATAGGTTTTTTTTTTGTCAAATTGAATTTCGTTAGAACAGTTTTGTATTTATGGTTTTTCAAGCTTCATGTGCAGTGACTGTTAATTTAATTTATTAGTTGAATATATTGTGATAAGTAATAAGTTATCGGAATACATTAAAAAGACCCTATTTAACACAAAATAATATTTTTTTCGTTCATTTATATTTTCTTGTGCATATACGGTAGTGATTTTATGTCTAATATTTATTGATATAATTAAGAAAATAAGATAATTTTGTGACGACCATATTTTTATTTAACAAATACTTTTTATTTGTAATATAAGTTTTATTATTATTTTATTTCTACTATAATACTATTCTTATTTGTCATATACAATTATTGTTGACAATATAAATTCATTTTGCCGCATGTATTTATTAAATTATCAATGCTAAATCATAAATAAAAATTATCAAGCAGACTTCCAAAAATTTGTTATAGTCTCAGAACGATCCTGTAAAGTTGTGAGAGGTAAATAACGTTTAGCTCTCAGAGCTCAACGATGTAGAGTTGCAGGAGCCAAACGGTATTGTTACCATAAGAATACGTTAACCTACTGGAACTTTTTACAAGTAACTAACTACTATAGATTTCCTATAGCAAAATTTTTTTCTCCGTGTAAAAAGTGAAAATTTGTAACGTCCACGTTTTCAAAAATTATAAAAATAAATAAATTATTAATTTATTTGTCCCCGGCTCGAAATTTGCTCGCCGGAGTCCAGGGTCATAAACGGGGATTACATTATCAATAACAAAATATAAACAAAACACTTCATTTTAAATAAATCAAAGAAAAAGGAAAACCTCTTTATTGGCCTGATCATGTTAATAAACGATATAAACAATATAAACAAATTAAACAATATAAACAATATATTAGAACACTCTTTTCACACCTACTCGCGGTTCAAAATCGCGAACTAACTGTCAAGAGCTGGTTCCCCGCTTTCCCAGGAGACTAGCCGTCACCCCTGGGCCTAAACCTCTACCCCGAGAGTGAATGGAGTGTCCTCTTCGCCCCCACCTACACGGCTTATGATCACCTACCGTACCTCAGCTGAAGGCTTCGGTACGGGGAGAAGCACTTTCATCCGGTCGGTTCATGATACTTACCTGGGCCTTGGTCAGACTCCAGGTAGAGTATCATCCTCTGGAATTACTTGGTGAAGAGTATTCGCCCGAGTAATTCTCCCGAGAAAGAACTGCTTGCTTTATCGAGCCAAATTTTGGCGTTTATCATTTTTCCCCCAACTCTCTTGTAACGAACCGGAAGGGTCATTTTAGACACCTGTCCGGTGACCTCGAACTAGCATTCAAAAATAATTATTTATTATTTTAATCGTAATTTCCTTCATTTTCTATCCATTCGTCTCGCCAAATTCTAAGTTTTTATTTTCCAAACTCAATTCTTTATTATTTTAATCGTAATTTCCTTCATTCTCTATCCATTCGTTTCGTCAGATTCACAATTCTTTATTATTTTAATCGCAATTTCTTTCATTATATATCCATTCGTTGATTTTCCATACTAAATTGTCCTCGGGACTTATAAAATCTTCGCTTACCTAAATTATTTCTTACAAAATAATAATCGTCATTTCTTTCATTTTATATCCATTCATCGCTTTCCCATACTAAATCTTGTTCGGAACTTAGAATAATTTTCCCAGTCTTTTAATTTCTTTTACAATTAATTCGTTCGGCTTCGTAATAATTTCTCACACGCTTAATTTCTTAATTTTAATCATACCTTCAGTAACAATAATATAAAATTATTAACTAAATAAATACAATAATTAAATAATAATCGCCGCACTAATAACAATAATTGTTTCTATTAATTTTTAAGTAATTAATAAAAAATAAACTAAAATACTCAAATACAAAAAGTAAAATTTGGGTCATAAATTTAAAAAATCTCTTTATGTGCATTCATTTAAAATTCATTAAAACTTGTTTCAACTTTGAGGGCCTGTAACTTTTGAACCGTTCAAGTTATGAAAATTTTATATCAAATCAATTTTGTAGAGAATTTAATTTCCTATAAGAAACATTTATCAAAAAATTTTTACTATTTTTTTTCCACGAGAAAAAATTTTTTTTTCATGTTATTTAAATGGGAAAAGGGACCCCCCTTTGAGGCTAATCTATAATTGAAATTAAAATTTTTTTTCAGGCGGGAAAAATTCGTTCTTACCCTAAAGAAACTTTTGAGATGTCAAGCAAGAAAAAAATTTTCAAAAAAATCACCCTAATAAATATCTACTTTATAATTTTAAAGTTCTGACTAAAGAATATATATTATCATCATTTTGTTGTATGTTTTTCAGAGAGTATCAATTTTAAATAATTATAATTGTTTCTTCCTCGTTTCAGGTAAAAATTTGGTTTCAAAACCGCCGAATGAAATGGAGGAACAACAAAGAAAGACAGCTTATGGCATTAGGTGGTTCACGAGAACAAACATTACCTAATAAAAACAATCCAAATCCTGACTTAAGTGATACTGATGGTGACAGACCCAGAATCGAATATAATGATGCTAGTCCTCTTGCGAGTCCACGAAGATCTACCGATGATCTTACTGACAATGAAGAAAATGAAGAAATTATTAATGTTACGTGATCAAAATAAACTTTTAATAATAAAGACCGTCACATCCCTGGCTTAAAACATTCAACAGATTTTATTTCGATCCAATATAAATGTACACTACATTAATATAGTCGATAATGAGTTAATCATTTTGATTCATTTTTTAAAGTCAGGGATAAACAAAGTGGTGTAAATCGTTTTCTACTTTATCGATACTTATTTAATTCAGAATCTGTAAGACACTCCAACATTAAACTGTACCATATTGTAATTAGTCATTAATAAATTTAATTTAAGTGATAAATATCTTCATTCAGGAAAAATTTGTGGAAGGGTATAAAAGCTTAAGCTCTAAAAGCAATTGTCCAATCAATAAATAGAAATCAAGTATAACTACTAATTATTACTATAATGATGTGATTACTTAACATAAGATAATATTTAATTGTAATTGTTGATCTGAATATATTCGATGTAATATAATGCAATAAAGAAATACAAACTGACGACATGCGTTTCTTCCCAATATTTGTGAGGTTTATTGAAGCAATAGTTCTATTATTCTAATAAAAATATAAGCTTTTTTTTCTTTGCATTAAAAATTTGAAATAAGTAATACAGTTATTTTTCATTTTTAAATAATTCTGTACTTTATATTCATCTAAGATGGACTGTCAACGTTAACCCTGAGGTTTAGAATCGTTGAATTTTGTGTTAATGGTATTTTATAGCTTCTAGTTTTCTCGAATTCTCTACTCCATTTAAACAACCAATTTTCATCTGGACGTTCCTGTAAAATAATGATACATTAAAAATTCTGCGAAAATCAATATGTGACATAGTCAACTAATTTTTTAGAGTTCGTAAATCCTGAATAAAAAAAAGTATTGAGACAAAGAAAAAAGTATTGAAAAGTATTGGATTGACTAGAAAACCAATACTTTTCAATACTTTTTTCTTTGTCTCAATGCTTTTTTTTTTATCAGGGAAGCATATAAACGTAAAAATTAGCATTAATAACTACTTTTTCTCTATCATTAACAATTTTTTTGAATTCTGCTTGTTTGTGGTTTATTTTATCAGAATTTACTGTAGACTTTTTCCAAAATCTTGAATTTTTCTCCGTTACTTGATCAACAACAATTTGTCGTCTTCTTTTTGATTCACTGTTGCCAATTGGTTGTGTTTCTTTTTGTGGACCAAGTTCAACAATTGTTTGAAAGTCTGCATGTTCGCCAAGTCTAAAGCCAAGACCAATCCGCGAATCCGTCCCTAAATTTAATTACAGATAATTTTATTTATAACTTTAACATCATCTCTAAATCTACAAATTTTCGATTGGCAAAATTAAAATTATAAGTTTACATAAATTTATTAATTTTGAGATCCATTTTTGAAAATTCATTCATCATAAGATTCCTATATTTAGAAGTTATTCAGAAATCTCACAAGTTTAGAAGAATTGATTGATAGAGATACAATTTACTACATTTAAAAGAATTTTATTAATACAATTTAAATTTTTTGAAAAAATGAATAAAATCAGTAAGATAAGATTCGAGAAATCTTTGAAATTTTCAAAAAAATGTTAGTTTCTAATTATAAACTCTATTTCTTCAAAAAATACGTCTAATATAAAAAAAACTACGTCAAAATTTGTCCATTTTTTTACTTATATGAGTTACTCAGAGTTAATTTAAAGAAATTGCTTCGAATTTTTCTGTGTAGTTCATTTTACACTGAGTAATTTGGTTTGTCTTGAATTTCTGAAAATAGATTTTTCTTTTTTATTAGATTGAAAATTTGAAAAATAAAAATAATAAAAAATTTTTTACGCAGATCATCATGCCCCAAGTATACAAGATAGTTCCTAGGACTTCAAGAAATCGAGTTATTGAACTCCTAAAAAAGCTTTAAACAACCGTTCATATTTTTTAAAAAAAATTTTTCATGAAATTAAAAAAAAAAAAATCTGAAAAAAGGTTGACTCTGTAGGCCATTTTTGAAACCTTCCGCTATTTTTAAACCTCAAAACATTTAAAAATTTTCTCATTACAAAGTTTTGAGCTCTTCAGCCTCAAAATTTCAATTTTTGTAGTAGTTGTGCGAGTATAAAAATTTTTTGAAATTTTTGAATTGCAATATCTCGCGAACGAATCAACCAAATTTCATGGGGTTTTCAAGATTCAACGCTATTTTTTAACACAAAAAGATAAAATCCTTCACGGAAAGAAAATTGTACGAAAAATTACAATGAAAACATCGTAATTTTTAGTATAGGACATTGTAATGCCGGACCAGAATTCAAACATCGTAATTTATACGATGCAACATCGTAAATTTCTGTCACTCAAATTAGAAAGAAGTTTAGGTCACCGAAAAAATAATTCTGTATCACCGAGGAATCGAACCTGGTGTCCTCTCCGCTTCAAGTCCAAGGTTTATCCCCTTGCACTATCGGAAAGAATACGTAAACTTCTGCTCAGTCACATAATAAGACCCTCCATACAGTAGTTGGTCATCTTTCGGTGATGGCGTCGCAAACTACTGGACTCTGTCTCTCTTTTATTAAAACATATAGTATGCGTCCTTATTCACTTGCTTTTGCGGAAAAAAATTTACTAAATAACATCGTAATTTTCAATAATTCTAATTGTATTCTGTAGACGGCAGCATCGTAAAAATCAAGTTACTGAAAGTCTAGTCCTGGATTACGATGTTACTATTGTAATTTTTCATAGGATTTTTTTTCCGTGTACTTCAAAAGTAATCCGACACAAAGTTTCAAAGTTATATTAGAAACTCAAAACGTGGAAATCTAATAGGAACTCAATACTTAAAAATCAAGGTGAAATAAAATTTTTATTTCTAGAAAGATATTAAAAACAGAAATATGTGTTTTTAAGAATCATCAAAGCTAATTTGCGGTTATTTTTGCTGCTAAAATTAAAATATACTAATAAGTCATGAAAAATTTACTATTTTATATATCACAGCTGCATGGTCTGGATGCAAAATTAACGAAAAAAACTGTTTTGAATCAGAGAACCTTAAGAATCAAATCTCATTAAAGTTTAAAACTATTAAATCTCAAGAATTTAAATATTCTGTTGTAAGCGACAATTACCACATATATGAGAATGAAGTTTTAAGAATCGAAATTTAAATTTTATTACAAAAGAAATATTGATAATTCTTAAGTATTTCCAACAAAAAATTGAAGAAGTATAAAATTTAAGTTATCCTTACCTTTTTTTACAGGTGGTATATTGGCAAACACAAGTGAAAGAATTGAAGGTAATTCTTCAGGGATAATAAGCCCATTAACATCTAAAACAATGATTTAATTTCAGATTTTAGCAATCAAATAATAATAAATTCATAAAATCGAATAATAAACTCCTCTAGTATTGAAGTTTTCAAGAATAAAATATTTGACTATTTATTTAATTTGGATATTTAACATGTAACTAATCTACAAAAATTATTTAATTTGATTCAGTTAAATTGAAATCTAAAATATTAATATGAGATTCCTCAAATTTGCTTAACTCTGTTATCAATTGATTATAAAACTACACGCTGAGAAATTTATGGTAATGATTGCCATCATTCATTTTTAATAATTACCATTCCCGATAATAATTTTAATATTATTTACTTTTATGTTATTGGTTAAAATCTTGCATAATAACTATTACCATCACGATAGTAATGAATACTATACACAGTATCACGATACACAGTAAAAAATTTTTCGTCATTGTGTAGAGTGTTAAAATTTGTGTGTTGAATATTATACTCTAGTGTGTAGAATTTAACATTCTAGTGTGTTAAATCATTAAATCAACACATGAGAATGTTAAATTCTATACACTAGAGTGTAATATTCGAACACACAAATCTTAACACTCTACTCAATGACGAAAAATTTTTTACTGTGTACTAATAGTTACCATTATGATAGTAATGGTTACCATTATGATACTAATGGTTACCATTATGATACTAATGGTTATCATTATTATTGTAATGGTTACCATCGTATATTTAAATACTTCAATGTTGTTTTCAAATAGTCCTTTACGTAGATTTCTTTTGAAATTTACATTAAAATCAAATTTTTACGAGATTTTCCAAATAACTTCAAAACTATAGTTAATAACTAAATTCTGACAATTGAATTTTCATATAATTATAAAAATATGAAGAATTCAAGCGAATACTCAAATGACAGGTCTCGATGAGTGTAACATCGGAATGAGTTTATGTTTTTAAAAATGTCAATATTTAAGAAATGGCATTGTATCATTAGCTAATGATATTTTTCAAGATATAAGCTCATTTTGATATAACACTCATCGAAATCTTTCATTTGAATACCCTCATGAATTTCTTATATATTTTATATATTTCACAATTGTATATATAAGAAATGATATTATATCTAGTCAGCTAATGATATTTTTAAAGATATAAGCTCATCTTGACATAACACTCATGGAGACCTTTGATTATCCACATGAGTTTTTTATATATTCTATACATATTTATGCCTTATGTATTAAAATATAAATAGAATATAAAAAGTAATTAATTGAAAAGAAATTTCGATAATTTTTTGAAAAGTTATTTTGAATAATTTTGCATGCTTTTTTGCTTCTTAAATTATTGCTTCTTAACCCTAGATTGGTCACCTCTTTTTTAGTTTCTCGCTCGCACGATAACGAGTCTCTATAGGTTGAGTAGTTGTTAGGCGGCGTCAGGCTCATCGGGTGACCAGTCTAGGGTTAAAAATCTCAGAAGATTGAAGCACATAATTACAAATACAAATGGCTACGCCTACATAATTTGACAACTGCAGATAATAGTCCACAATGTTTGTATACCCGGGAAAAAATCAGCATGTATGATCGTGTTTGACCGCGCACGAATCAGGCATGATCATGCATGAACTGTGTATTATCGTGCATGAATCATGCATGATAATACATGAATCGTGTATGATCATGCACGATTGTGCTAGGTAATACTCAATCGTGTACTTAAGCAAACGTTATTTTGCACGACCTGTCATGACTATGCATGATCATACTCAATCATACTCGACGGTGCACGACTGTGTAACGTGAGAACTAAAAAAATCTTGTGTGAGTCTGGATGAAGGAGTATGGCCTTGTGTGGCCATACAAAAAACTTGCTTGACCAAGCCTGATCATGCATGATTCATGCTTAATAAAGCTTGATCATGCATGAAGTTGTTTAAAACAGTGGAGACTATAATGTATGACTGTACATACCCTTAAACGGCCATAAATGATTCATGCTTGACCAAGCTCGATTAGGCATGAACATTTGTAATTGAATAGAATAAGTAAGCATGAACCTGCTTGACTGCGTATAGCTTTGTACGATCATTCATGATTCTCATAGTATACGTTTATACACGGTCAAGAATGATCATGCATAGTTACTTCTGATCATGCATAATCACGCATGCTGAAAAGTACATGATTAAGTATGGTCTTACACGATCATGCATTATTCATGCACGATTATATACAATTCATATGTGATCATATCTACTTCATATCATATTCAAGCATGATCACGCGTGTTGATTTTTTCCGAAAGAAAGAAAAAATTAGAAAATTTATTTTAAAAGTTATGCAATATTCAAATTTTTACCATTCTCCGAAATTTTCAAGTTTTTTTCAATATATTATAAACTATTTTTAATAAGATATTTTTTTTTCCAGAATTAGGAATTTTTGAAAATTGAAAAAAAAAATTTTTTTTTAATTAAAAAATTCATCTTTGAAAATAAAAAAAAAAACAAATCTTGAAAACTGCAGGATCCTGGAAAGTCAGTTAGAGATGTTATATAAGCAGATTAATACAAACAAAAACGTATAACATTCATTTATAAATACTTTCAACTTTACTTTTTCTCGTGAAAAACATATTTTTTTATAAAACAAGTACATTGAATAAAATTTATTTAAAACTAAATCACTTCTAATATTGTACTCAAGACACAATCACTGTAACGACGTACGAAAAATACAATATGTAGTAAAAATCTTCTATTTTCTTTGTTTTTTATTTTTATAAAATAATGTTACATTTTATAGTATAATTTAGTTGCCATTCGGTAATATTACCTTGGCATAATAAACATTCATCTATCTATCTATCCATCTATCAAAGATATTTAAAACATGGATTTTCCATGATTAAATAAGACCATAATTCTAAAAATAAAACTCACCAGTACCGGTAAACAAAAGAATGCTCAGCAAATAAAAATACATTCCCATTATGTCGATTGTATTTACCTTGTGGTAGACCAACACATTTTCATTTATACGAAAGTGAAATTAGTAATAAGTATATAAATTACAAAACGAATAATTTTTCGCCGAGAAATTGAAATCGTTGTGAGTTTAGCGACGATCAAAGACTGACTACATCTTGTCATTGGATTCAATATGAATACAGGAAGGTGTGGTAAAATAAATTATTAAGTGAAAGGTGTAATGAATTGAGAATTGAGGTCAGTTTTCTCAAGTCCATTGTCCACAACCTGTAACTCTCTCTTACTGATCACACTCTAAAAAAAAATAATTAACATGGAATCATATAAGAAAATATATAAAAAAATTGTATGCCACATAGATCTGATTTATATTTTCTTTTCCGAAAACGTACACGAACAATTTTTGAAAAATATTGAAATTTTTCGAAAAACGCTAAGAGCTAAATAACACTCTAACCGGTAAATCACCAGTTTTAATCTGTTTCCGACAGCAATAATTCATATTTTTTCATATCAGTGCAGAGATATATGCACTGATAAAAAATTTAACTTGATTCAAGAGAAGAAATCTTGAAATAAGAATACCATTTTGATGAAAATGATTTTCTTGAGTCAAAAGGATAAATTCTTATAGGCAGGTATATAAAAATTGTTTTTGTACGTTTTTGACAAAAAAAAATATAAATTAGATTTTAATGATGTGACGTTCCAGCTAATTTTAGAATTATTAAAAATTAACAATTAAATTTAAAATCTAATTTTAATATTTTTTTTAATATTATTGCTGCTATGTAATTCATAGTCAGCAAGGTTCCAGGAATGTTTTGATAAGAGAGTCGCCGGACTCGGATCTAAACTCGTGAGATCGGGGCTCCAACGACTTCTCTGGCTAGGGTAACCCGAGATGCAACGTTCGCACTTTTAATTATTGTAATTTTATTGTACTGGATCAGAAAAATCAAAGCAGGCAGTCAGCCGACAAACTGACTGACTCTTTTAAATTGAAGTATTTTAATATACCACCTATTAATATAATCCGAACAAAAACAGTTTCACTGTAAAAAATTGCGCCAAGGCCACGTTCATAAAACTCATCTCAATAACATTTGCACTTTACAAAAAAAATTAGGCTCGTTTTAATAATTTTCATTCTCTACAAAAAGATGTGAAATACAAAAAA